>NC_141311.1:2447500-2512500 GCF_037954325.1 Fistularia commersonii
CATAGCAGCCTCTGCAGGCGGCGATGAGGTCATTCAGCATCGGCAGGATTAAGGCTGTGACAACTGGCGCTGCGGCCGCCGCCGCCGCCGCCGCTGCTGACTGGGGCAGTTGTGCGGCGGCTAGCGTTAGCATTACCCCGCTGTTGTTTTTTCATTAGCCGCGTAGCCGCTCGCGGGGCACGTCGCGAACCCCCAGTTGTCGCAGGGCTTTTCGGACCTCTTGGCGCACCGGGACCGCCGTTTTCTCGAGGACCGAGGGGGGATCAGATTACGTGCCAAACACACTCGCTAACTCAATTACGCAAGCCTCCGACACTTTGATGGTTCTCGGAATCGGCGAAAGGGACAGATGTCGCCCGACCGCGACGGAGTTTTGTCGCCACATGCCGATGACTGACGGGATGAGCGGAGCGAAAGCAGGGGACGAGATCGGAGTAGAAGCGGTTTTACCGAACATCTGTTTAAAACATGAAGGCGCGAAAGGAGGTGCCCCCCCCACACACACACACACACCACACACACCTACCCCCGTCTCCTCCTGCAAAATGACCAAAATGCATATAACACGGCATCGGGTACTTCGTCGGTTCCCAATTATTTTTCCGCCGGGCTTGGACATAAACCTAAAACCATTAGCTGCACCGCTGAGACCAATTAGCGACGGCGTGGCAATGCAAGCCCTTCTTTGCTTTTACAACGCCTTACCCTTTCACTCCCTCCCTTTTTTTTTTCTCTCTCTCTTGGACTGCACGGCAGACCGAGACACCGTTTTAAAGAGACTCCGGCCTCTTCCGGGCCGACGATAAGTAATCGGCGTTTCGCGTCCGTCCCGTCCCTCTGTTTGGGCTCCAGATGTGAACCGGCCGGCGCGGGTTTCCGGTTCGCTCGGGAAACAGTTTGACGAACCCGGAGCCGGAAAACATCGGTTTTCACACCTTTCGCCCGCTCCGGGCTCAGTCGCACATCCATCACTGATTTTCCGCAGATAGTCCGCCTCAGCTGTCGCGGCCCGCCGTCGTCGGGCTTCTTACAGTGGAGATCTTTTGCCACTAGGTGGCAGCACTGCTGCAAACTGACGCGAGGAGGGCAGGAAGGCACCTGTGGGAATTCAACGTCTCACTTCGCACTTCCTCTCCGTCGGCAGAGACCGCGTTCTCTTCCCGTTTCAGGGCGCGGGGAAACTAAGAAAACAATGTGTTTCGCATTCGGTTTCACTGACTGGAACTCCAACGCTCTTTTTTTTTTCATTTAATCCCATAGAAGGGTATGATAATATTTAATTCATGCTTCCTGTACGGTGATAAAAAGCAAGAATTCGCAGCAAAATCAGTGATAATTCAAACAAAACCATTTCGTGTTATGCTTCAAACAAACATGCTTTATATCAAACATAGAGGAATTGGCTTCATCCCGATTGATTTTATGTGATTGTAAATGATGGTTAATTTTGCAAGGTTTGTTTTCTGCGCAACATATTGAAATACGCACGCACTCGTACCTATATTGATGTGTTTTCGGGCTGTGAGAGGAAACCGAAGAATCCGCGGAGAACCAACGCAGCTGCGGGAGCCAAAAACAGAAGCGCTAACCGCTGTGCCACCGTTAGCGCACCTTAAAAACAAGTTTTAAAAGTTTCACGTGTGCATTATTTCCTTCCCGCAATCCAAAATAACAATATCAGCACGGTGACACGTTCACCGCCGTCTTCACTTTCTGAACCACCGCCACGATTAAAATCGGGGTCATTCTTCCTCTCTTTCCGGACCTGCTGCCACGATATTGCATTTCCTTATTCTCCCAAAAAAAAAAAAAAAAAAAAAAAAGAAAGAAAGGAAGGAAGAATGAATCCATTCATGCTCTGAACTCCCGGTGAAGCGAGGAAGCCGAATGTATCGTTTGATGCGCGGTAGCGTAAACACCGACGGGTCGCCGCGGTGACATTTCACACCCGTGTCATCGATACGCGAGACGATCGATCGGCCGCGCGGCCTCCCCGAGATTTCCTCGCCGTTATCGGCGAATCCGGCGAACGGCCGGGGACCGCGGGAGAGGACGTTCATGACCCTCCCCGACTGCAGCCGAAGGCGAAAACAAAACACTGTTGTTTGTGAGGTCTCTGTCTGCTGGAAGTCCCCTTCTCTTTGTAACTATCACCAAATGGCGCCCTGTAATTCACAACGTGCATGTGCATCATTTGAGAGCAGACTAAACCCAGAAGCCTGACCTTGGGATTCTCCGCCACATGAAAACCGGCGTCATATTTAATGTTAATGTATGGCCCGACGAGGCGACAATAACAAATAAACAAACCCGGCGTCGGGAACGCATAAACCCCCCCCCGTCGGCGCAGCGGCGTCCTCGGCGCGACAAATCCGAGGAGCGGCGTCGGCCGGGAGAGGGGTGAAACCGAGAGAGAGAGAGAGAGAGACGAGCCTGGAATCAATAATCCGTCTCCGGGCTGAGGAGAGCGGGAGTGCAGCGCCTGAGGACAACAGACCGCATCCTTCCTTCCTGCGAGGCAGCGCGGGGACAGGAAGGGCCACCAGGGGAGGTCAGCTGGCTAGCGACTCACTTCCTGTCGGGGTCAGCGGGGTTCAGGGGATAAGTACATCCGGGTTGTAAGAGGAGCCACCTGTCCCCCCCCCCCCCCTCCAGGTGGGGCAGACATGGCGAGGGGGTGATGGGGATGTGGGAGCGGCGGCGGCGGCGTCCACGCTTTCCCCTCCCCCTGCCAGCTGGAGGGTTTGAAGGAACAGTCCGGGGATGAGCGGTAAATCCAGCCACCTGACAGAAGAGAGGCCCGCCGTATCCTAGCTGTCAATCAAATCTCGCGACTGTATGCAGGTTTTTGTTTACTCTTTCAACTCGCGAGGGTTTTATTTTTTTGTCTTTTCTGCCCTCGGGAAACGTGCGGGGGGGGGGTTTTCCAGATCGGCGTTCGGACGGGCAGAAAACGGGCCCGGGGTCAGCTGATGGGCCTCTATGTGTGTGTTTGTTTGTACGAGAGCGCGTTTGAGAGCGTGCCAGGCTGACCAGAAAGCGCTGGCAATTTCCTTCTGATGTCGAGCCTCACCACGGTCCCACGGGGGGAGGCTAAATAAACTTCAGATGCGCTGCAGAATGCTACCTCCGCAGACTGCAGAAACACATGGAGGGGATGAGAGGACAGGGGACGGATGAGAGGGGTGAAGACGAAACGGGAGATTCCTGCTATTTCACTTTTAGTTGTCATCATAGCCGGCTCACGGGAGGTTTGCAGATGTTTATCGCGTACGCGAGGGAAGAGAGAGAGCGAGAAGGGGGGAGAAAAAAAAAAAAAATGTAATTTGTTCCATGATAGATCCAGAGGTCACAAGTTCAGACCCATAAAAATACACAAATAACCCTGCAGAGTAATTGTGGAAGTAAACCTCTGCATCGGAGGCCGCAGGATCCAACCTCACAAACCTATTTAAAGCCCCTTCCGAGCAGAGGCTACACACACACACACACACACACTAGCGGCCTCATTTGCCTGCACTCAAGCGGTCTTCTCGGCCGGTGGATGTTTCCTGAGCGATTCGTGAAAAACGTCTCTCAGTCGTTCCTTCTAGACCCGTGAGCCGCGACCGACAATCGAAGCGGCGCCCGAAACGCCGTCTCCCCCGGCGACGTAACCAGACGTCCGTCGCTAAAAGGTCGCGGGGGAAACGAATAGCGCCACCGTCGGGACGTTTCGCTGCAGGATAATTGCACGCTGTGAACATTTTGTTTGCACAAACAACAGCGCCGGACGGCCTTCTCTGGATTTAGCGAGAAAAGCCGAATTTAGTGGCCGCGTCGGAACGCCGTCGGGGTGCGAACGCCCCCCTCGCTCTCGCCGCACGCGTAGTTATATAACCCCGAGCTCCGTTTGATGTCGGCACGGGAAGCAGAAGTTCTGCGATTATCAAGCGTTGTATTTCCAGCAGGATCCGGAGTAGCGACGCCGACAAAAGCCGCCGTGGGGGGGAAGATTCTGGAAGCCTTTCAGAAGACAAACGGCACGCGGTACGTACAGAAAATAGCGGCGCGGGAAACATACGGCTCATCATCTGCTCGTGATATTGTTGTATTGACACAGGAAGTCGCTGGCGTTGCGCTGTCGCGCGGCCAGGAGAGGCCGGGAAATCCCCGCGATCGCGCAACGTTTCATCTGGGATGCTGATAACTTCATTGGATTTTCATTTTTTTCTTTTCCAGAAAACATTTCAACGCCTCCGCGGATCCCAGATCACGTCCGAAATACCTCGCGAACACTTCATTCACGTCTTTTTTTTTTTTGAAATAGAACAATACGCGGGGAAAAAAAAAAACAATTTCCCAATGTGGCACTTCATCGGAGATCCTAAATTGTCCAAACGTGCGAATGAGAGGGTTTTTTGTCTCCATGTGATTTGTGATGATTGTATGTCTAGATATTGGAGAGTCTAGATAAAATCCAAATGTGAACTGAAAAAGAAAAGATGATTCATTTTACATATAACACAAAAAAACTTCTCGCATGCTCTTTCCACATTATATGCCTCTGTTATACGCTTATAAATCTCGGCCAATGACAGCGGAGACAGCCGGTAAACAAAATGACTGCACGGATGAATTTGTTTTCCCCAGAGCAACGTTCATTTTCACCCTTATTTAAGCGATTAAAAATCACTGCCTGCGAAATCACACTTCCCGAAACCCGATGCTCCGGTCTGCTCCGGAGGAGACTAAACAGGCTCCCCGTCGATCCCAAAATCAACTTACAACACCGCAGCGCCGACCCACCATCCAGCCGCTACCTTTATTTTCCCTTTTTTTTTTTTTTTTTCGCCATTTTCTGTTTTCGCAATCATCATTTAAAGGGCCGGCGAGCGGACGGAGGGATGTTCGCCCGTGACGGATACCGGGCCGCGCTGACCGTACCTGGACTACCGGGAAGTATCCATTTACCCGACGGTCCAGCAACCCTCCCTTCCCCTCCTCCGCGCTCATTTTGACTCGAAGAACACGCTAAAAAAGCCAAAGAGGGTGGGGTGTATTTTTCCATTACGACTGTTACACCCCTGAAACACTAGAAGTCTCATTTAGGGGATCCAATTTTATTAAATCAACTGCGCGACAACGTTGGGCTGTTTCCACCACGCAAACAGGTACGGCGGGTGTGAGGCGGCCAGACAAAGTATTCTTTGAGTGCTGCGGTCGGGCGCTTTGCCAGACACCTTTCCACACCTCGCGCTCTGGGAGTCTTATTGAAAGCGTGGGCCGAGCCTGTCGTTGCCTTTACCATTATGGCACTCAGCACTTGGCCGAGGGAGCTCTCTGATCGCCGTGACGCCGCCGCCGCCGCCGCCGCTACCATAGACCCGCTCCCGTCTTCTTACCCCGGTAGATGTTGGACATCACGTGTATTAAAATGAGCATCTGGATAAAGTGAACTTCACGCGCGCGCCGCCTGACAGAAGAATGCGACGCTTTCCGATTCGGCTTCTTCACACTTCCCTCCCCGTGTCCTCGCAGGCTGTCTTTCTGCAACAGGAGGCCTGCGAAAAAAGAAATATATCAGGCCGGCTTTTTTTGCCCGGATTTCGCTCCCCGTTCCTCCTTCTTTTGGTTTGTTTTGGCGTGCCAGCTGAGCGGCGCGCAGGGCGGTTGCCATTGCGGCTTGGCGGGTTCTTGCATACTTGTTAAGGGCTTATTTTCCCCCCACGGCCAAAATATGTTGTGAAACAAGGTGCGCTCGCTCGCTCGCTCGGCCTGCGGGACTTTTAAAAGCAATCCGAGCTCGGTTGAAACGGGAGTCAGAGGGGGGGGGATGTACGACGGAGGTGCTGGCGGGGAATCCGAGTCACGTCGCAGCTGATAGGGTCACGCTAATCTGCGCTAATCTGAGATTCTATCGACTCATGATGGCATGCGCGGGCAAGAAAAACAAATTCACAAATTAGCTTCCCCGACCACTTTTCAGACACTCATGATGATAAACAACCTCCCCACCTCCGGCCTTGGAAAAAAAAAAAAAAAAAGAGCAGTTGCCGTGGCGACGTGGCCACAACGGCTAACAAAGACGCGCGCAAACACTCAGAGGCACCCGGGAAAAGCCGCTCGGCCACGAGCGTTCTCCACATGGCAATACTTGTGCGGCTGAGACGGCGCTCCGGCCCGTGGAGACGACAATAGGATCCATTCTGCTCTCCGTGTTGATGACTAATGACCTCGGGGGAAAGGGGTAACCTCGGGGTGAAGGTGGCGTGGAGACGCCGTCACTCACGACAACAACATCATCACGGGACGGGACTCTGCGGTGGAAAAAGAGATCTCTCTATCTCCAACGGCGAAGCCGGCACACCAAACATTTCTATTAAAACCACACTGAGATGTGTGTGTGATGTTGCCTTCGCTGTCTGCAGCCGTCACCGGTAATGGGCCTTGGCTGTTCCGTCCGTGCGTGCGTGTGTGTGTGTGTGTGTGTGTGTGTGTGGGGGGGGGTCGGTGAAGAGTCCCACTCGAGACGGGAGAGGGTTTAGATTCACCGAGGCGGCATTTGCTGCTCCGACGAGCGTGCCAGAAAGGATTTGAACATGTGTCGCCGTGAAAAGACATTCTGCATCAGGAATCATCCGAGGTGCAGTCGGGCCGCGTCTCCCGCTCAATCAAAAAAGACGTTTCGAGAAAAAGCGGCCGGATCGCGTTTCTTTAAGAATACTTTAAATAGGCAACGGGGCTCCATAGCGATCTGAGGTTAGCACATGTATCCATCAGCTGGGGGACTAAGAGATGGCGGCATGGAGCCAAGCCTGGCTGGAGGGGGGGGGGGGGGGGGCGTGTGCAGTGTGTGTGTGTGTGTGTGTGTGTGTGTGTGTGTGTGTGTGTGTGTGCGGTTCAGTCCGAAGAGCCTGGAGGACACAGATGTGAAGGCACTGACGGATGTATGCGGGACAGATGCACAGTTGGCCTAAGCATGTGCAGCTGTGCAGCCGGGCACATGTGTCTCGGTGCTTTTCGTACATGGAATTTGCGCGCGCGCAACGCATTGAAGGACGCGCGGCACGTCCGGCGTGTGTGGAGGAGAGATTAAACTTAAGTTTCTCTAACTCCGTAATTGGGTCGTAAAACTTCTGCCGAGTAGGAGATGAGTTCGGGGGAGGAAATGTGAGCGCCGGGCGTTTACCGACGACGTGTTTGCAGCTTCATGGACGTTACCGCCTCACGGCAAGAAGGTCCCGGCTCTTGATTCCAACAGGACGCCTGCACGGGGTGGACTCGTTCTTCGGTTCCTCCTCGCGGTCCAGAAACACTCGGGAGGTCCATCGGAGACCGTAAGTTGCACGGACGTGCGAATGAGAGGGTTGCATGTTCCTATATGATGGGGAATCCTGCGCCTCGACCGATGACAGATGGGCTGCAGCCCACCCGCCACAGGCTTTGGAGAGTGAAATGATGATATATACTATATTCAAAATATTTATATTTATATTTACTATTATTTATATTTATATTTACATTGATATTTATAGTCATATTTTTATTCATATTTATCTATATTTATATTTATGTAATATTACTTACATTTACATTTATATTTATATTCATATTTTATTTATATTTATCTATATTTATATTTATTTATTATTATTTATATTTATCCATATTTATATTTATATTTATTTATTATTAATTATATTTACATTTATATTTATTTATTATTAATTATATTTACATTTATATTTACATTTACATTCATATTTTTACATTTATTCATTTTTATATTTATATTTATTAATATGGTTATTATTGTGCTGCTGTGAAAACGAACTCCCCCTACAGCACATTGGGGGAATTCACAAACGAAAGGCCCGCGGGCTAAATGTTGCCCGCCACCTCATTTTATGTGGCCCGCAAGAACATCTTAAAAGGTCTGATTGTCTTAAAATAAATGACTCAAATGCATTTTTGTGTCACTTTTGAATCCTTTTGTAAAAATTAGAGGATTAAGGAAGTGGAAAGTTCGATCAGCGTTTAAACTGCTGCGGTTTTTAAAGAATGCGATATCGCTTAGCCGCGGAGCATGCTAACTGCGCTAGTGAGCGGTCAACACAACAACGGGCGGCCACGGCTCAGAGATCAGCGGCTAATTTACAGACCGCAACATTTATTCACAGACAAATCGCAATTAAAGAGTCGAGTACCAAGGTAAGTTTTACACATGTGTCAAACTCAAGGCCCGCGGGCCAAATGTGGACCGCCACGTCATTATATGAGGCTCGCGAAAACGTCTTAAAAGGTCCGATTGTCTTAAACTAATAAGCCAAACGCGTGCACTGACCATAAACTACATTTCCCAGAATTCATGCCGATCATGTGACCCGCAGTGTCCAGCCATTAGCTTGCAGCTAATCCACAACAATCCCATTTACAAGTGGAACTGAGACATATAAAAAATGATCCCTAAATGTCCAGGAAGAGAAAAAGTTGATGTAAATGGAAGAAAGATGGGAGAGCATACGTCACATTTTGGATTCGGAGCTCTAAACTCATAATTATTTAACATTAAGGAGTAGTTACATTCACTTTTACATTACATTTAATAACATTTATACTGTTACTGTTGCATGCGGCCCTTTGAGGACAACCAACCTCAGTGAAAAATGAGTTCGATAATAAGGTACTATCTTATCTTATCTTATCTTATCTTATCTTATTTTATCTGAAATGGTGGAGATCCATTGGAAGCTGTTGTATTTCATCAACGTTCATTACAAGACTACAAAAGCCATTTCCTGCCGCGCACACATGCGGCCGCCGCAGCTTTTATCACAGCGTGTGTGTGTTACAGCACACTGCTCAGCATGCGTGTGTGTGTGTGTGTGCACCTGCGTGTCCAAGTGCGGTTTCGAGATGACACAAGTGAGCCGGCGCGGCGCTCCGGCTCCTAATTGGAGTGTTTGCTTCGGCCGTATGATTGCAAACAGACCCAGGTGAATGAGTGACAGAAGCCATCCTCCGTCTTGCCGCCCCCATCTGACGTCCTTCTAATGACTTGGGAGACCCATTACAGGAATGTCGCTCACCGCAGGACTAATGACTACATTTGTCCAGCTGTCTGATTAAGAAAGTGACTATTACAGCGCTGAGCTACACTTAAAATCCTCCCCCCGCCGGCCCGGCACTCACTTTTATGAGCGCAGACGATGGAGTGTCACTGAGGAATAGCTCCACGCCATCAAGACTCCTAATGATCCTTAATAGCATATGCATGCTATTTTTTTTTCTTTCTTTCTTTTTTTTTTTTACAACGGCGCTGGTAACAGGAAAATAACAATAATAATAAAAAAAAAAAAAAGGACATTTCTACGCAATATCATTCACAAGGTGTAGTAAAAATTTGTAGGTTTTTTTTTAGGAGGAGCCCAGTTTGTGGCGCGCAGGCACCCAGACAGGAAGCAAAAGTGATTTTTTACAGCGCAGGGGCACCCAAAAGTAATTGCTAATAACCCAGATTGAGGACCGTAATAAACAATTACTTGGATTACGCCGATGTATGGCCTCGTAAACACCGGCTCTGAAATACACCCCTGCTTTCGAGCCGGAGCTAAGCTCAGCGCGGAGCCACGCCGGGCGGCTCGGCGGCTTCCCGGACGACGGATTTTTCGCCGAGCACCGCCGATTCGCGATCGATTATCAAAACGAAGGCGACGGGGAAAAGAGGAGTCGGGGGCGGATATTGGTTGCAGACGCGCGGAGCTTTCCTGAGAGTAAAGCGACGCGACAGGTTGGAACGGAGACAACTCGGCTTGTGTGACAACAAGAGACAGATCTGTGACTCATGGAGCTCCTTTCAAAGAGCTTAGCATCATCCGCAAATAAACTGCAGGCCGTGCGGTTCCGTCCATCCATCCAGCAGAAACCCGTTCTGTTCCCCAAAACCCCCCAGAAGACCAATAAAACAAACAGCGCGGACTCCACGACACGTCTTTCATGTGTGCGCCGGCCTAGACTCGGTTTTCGCTCCACTAAATCTTCCGATCTGGGCGATAATGCGCAGAAGATGAGCGGTCGTCTTCATCCGTCGGATTTACATTTCGTGAAGAGACGCCAGCGAACACCTTCCTCCTCCTCCTCCTCCTTCTTCTCCAGTCGGCGTCGTGCCGGACCGTTAGTTTCCGCGCCCGACCCGGGAGATTAACACGAGCCCGGGAGTCGTTACGCCGTTCATGAGCCGTGTCCAAAGCAACAACTTTTACAGCACCTGTAACACACCGGCTAATCCGTCCGACGCCCACGACCAAATAAATACGGCGGCTGCCACGGCAAACACACAGGAGCCTCCCGCGCACCTCCTTCACACGATTTACGGCCAGAGCGGCGGTTCTTCACCCGGGTTCGACTGAACCCCGGAGGTCGAGACACGCGCGGCGTTCATAGCATCGGCGATAGCGCGCGGGATCACGCTACGTCGCTCGGCCGATCCGAGCTGCGGGGATTTCGGTGACTTCTTAATATTTGAATCCCTTCATACTAATTATGTCGAGCAAAAAAAAGATGGGAGTCACTGCATGATTTGCGATGCCAAGTTGAGGGATTGTCGTCTCGTAGCGGTAAAACTAAGGGAACGCTTCCTTGAGCGAAGACAAGAACACAACGCTTGCTGAATTCAAGGTGATGTAAAGGCGACTCTGCCTGGTCTCGGATTTGAACCGTCAACAAATCGATCCTCGATCCAACAAAGAAGGGTTCGGTGAATGTGCAGATGAAACTTTAGTAATAATAATATAATATACATATAATATAATATGATATAATAATACATACGATTTGTGTAGCGCTTTTCAAAGCACACAAAGACGCTTTACAAGTTGACGACAGAAAACATAGAACATACGCATAGTTAATGGGAAGAGCTGTAGGTGTTGTAGGTGGTTTGGAAGAGGTGGGTCTTGAGGTTAGGTTAGTAGGTTTAGTACCTCCAGCAAGGTTAAGGACCTCTGGGTTTGAGTGTTTAGCTTGAGCCGAGCTGATCGCGTACGACCGATTCTATGTAAATCCAGCCGTCCCTTAAGAAACAAATTTAATTTGTTCCCAAAGTGGGTTGGTATGTTGATTTTTTTCGTATCTTAAATTCATTTTCCCCATTTAAAACAACAGAAAATGAATGAATTGGTTCCAACCCCTCACCAAAACTCAAATAATTAAAATATAAACATAGAAAAACCCTGAAAACGAAGGATATTAATAATGAATAATTAATTTGGCGCTCCTGTTGCAAAATTTTAATTAAAAATCTTATTTCTTGACTCTTAATTTTCATCATCTTTCTGCGTTCACCACTAAAAAAATACACAAAATAAGCGCAAAAATTTCAAATGACGCCAGAACACCACACCAGATATGCGCACTTTACCAACAACCAGGGCAAAGTGGCCGAGGGATGCGAGCGCGGCTGAATTTCGAATTTTTGGGGGGGATTTTCTCGCTCTCACATTTGCATCGTGAATTTTTTTTTTCGTATTTCGAGGATAAAATTTGCCGGAATCGCGCTTCGTAGCTTAAAAAATGACCTTTGGCCCGCACACGGTACGCCAGACCCTGACCTGTCTCCGCCAAAACACCACCGCCACTGTCCTACCCGTCAGTCAATGCCGGGGTAATCAGTCAAAATAAATCCAATAAACCAAAACGCAGACCCCGGCATTTAATTACCGCAATTGGAATCCGGGAGGAAAGCACACTCTGCCAATATCCATACTGGCTCCTTTCTCGGCGAGGATGCTGCGCTAATTGCGGCCCCTGCGATTATATAATTTAACTGTATTTAACCGTATTAGCGGGATGGTGTGCGCTACCGGGAGTGAGCATTATCCTTGAGAGGAGGAGATGTATATAATTGAATAATTTTCCATCCGCGGGCCCCCCGATAGGAAGCGAACGAGGGAAACCGACCTCTGCACGCCGGCGGCGACGGCGACGGCGCACCGTCGTCTTCTCATTAGGCCCAGTCAAAGGGATCCTTGTGGTGCTTTGGCCCCGGGGCTGCTGACTGAAGGCTCTGTGAGTGAGAGGACAGGAATGACGGCGTTCCCATGGAGGCCGAGGGGTTAAAAGGTCAGCGGTTATCGGCGGACCACGCCTTCCCCCGCACCGATAGGGAGAGATTACGCCCGCAATCATCGTAGTTAACCACTTATACACTTATTTTGCACTTTCTCTGTCTAGACATATCATATTGGACAACACAGCACAAAATGTATTTTGTACGCCGCTTCCGCCTCAACGCCAGAAGGTCCCCGTCGTTGGAGTCCAACAGAGGGCTTTTCAGATTTACAAAACACGAACCCTACAGTGTAGCTTATTCATCGAATAAACTGAGGAATCACAATCCTTGGAATCAAAAGCGCCCCCTGCCATGAGGCAGGTGAACCGCGTGCCTCACTTGGTGGCCCTTTGTAGACGTTTTATGATCGCTCAGCACAAGAAACTCGTAACCCACGTACAGTTGCTGACAAATTGGAAATGTAGATCAGATTGCAAAAGTTTTTTAACATTTTAATAGCGACAACAATATGGTCTTAGTGCAGAGCGTGACAGCAGTCAGCCATCATTGCGCAATCTACCTTGAGGCTCGACAGTCAGCGGCCTCACCGTATGTCTCTTCTCAATATTTGAACAGTAAATGTGAAAATCCAGCCATTTTGAATAGAAAAACATCTAAAACTGGGGAAGTTAAATGAAAAATACCTTTACTATATATATAGTTTTTCTTTCTGAGATGGGCAAGTGAGGCATGGGCTCTCCTGCCTCCCCTGCCTGCACGTCACCGCTGGAGACCCTGGTTTGTGAATGAGAGGGTGAATGCATGTCTAAATATGATGCAGGGTGAACGCTTGGCGAAATATTCCGGACTTGAAGACGTTTCAGCCGTCATCCCGGAGGCTTCTTCAGTTCTGATGACCTGTGTGGAGTTTTCCGAATATAACTGCCAGGGTTTTGCACGGGTCCGGATTATGTAAATGGAAGAGCTGATTGGCTGGAACCGGGTCTCAGGGGGTTGTTATGCTAACGGGGGTGTCATTCGTTGGGGACAAAGGACTAACTTTTGGGGATTTATCCGGACAGGAATGTGAAAAGATAAAGCCAGACAAGGCAGTGAAAGCTGTTGGATCACATGGACGTGCGATGCCTCCATGTGAAGCTCCACACGGATCATTAGAACTGAAGAAGCCTCTGGGATGACGGCTGAAATGTCTTCTAGAAAAGACATTCAAGTCCAATTACCATGACAAGAAGACTTTGACAGGAATTAAGATAAGTCACAGCAATGTAACAATAACATTATCAATATCAATAAATTTGAATATGAATATAAATAGAGACAATTAAAAGATATTAGAATTAGAAGAGCAACAACAACAACAACATCAAGGATTAGAATGGACAACTGAATGGGGAAAAAAAAGAAAACCAAAACAATAACATAAAAAGAGTGACAATCGCAATGACAAAAATAAAATCTTCTTCTCGCCTCCTGGCTTTTCCCTTCACGGGTCGCCACAGCGACTCAACCTTCTCCATCCAACCTTATTCTCTGGATCCTCCTCTCTCACACCAACTGACTTCAGATCCTCTCACCACGTCCGTAAATCTTCTCTCCGACCAACTCTCTACCTTTTCCTGTCGGCTCAGGGAGATGCTGGCCTGAGGGCGCATTTAATAACAAAAATAAAATAAATGAACAAAAAGAAGCAGGATGCGAATGGGCTGAGACCAACAAGGATTGAATAGACAACAGAGTTAGGGCATGTGACAGATAAGCTCAGATAAGCACAGATGAGCTGAGCTAAGCTAAGCTAAGCTAAGCTAAGCTAAGCTGAGCTAAGCTAAGCTAAGCTAAGCTAAGCTAAGCTATGCTATGCTAAGCTAAGCTAAGCTAAGATGAACTTTATTGGTCCCAATATGGAAAGTTGCCTTGTCACAGCAGCGCAACAGATATAATTTAAAAAAATAAGGAAATAAATATGAATATAGATATGATATATATATAGAAAGGCGGAAGATAGGATATGGCAAGACAGAAAAAATTATTCATGAATAAGTAGACAGCAGATAAGTAGACAACAGACGACAACAACAACAACAACAACAATAATAACAACAATAACAACAAACAGCACAGTCTGATGGCCATGGGCACAAAGGAGCATCTAAAGTCGGGGTTGGCAGTTAAAGTAAATTAAACGAAATGAAAATTCCATTTTGAAAATTTTAAATTTTTGGCATTTCAACTTTAAAATAATGAATGATCATATAAATGTACCGACATTGTTTTGTATGTAACCATCCATACAAAATTAAACAAAAGGAAAAAATAAGGAGTTTCTAAATTCTAAATTCAATATTGATTGAAAATACTTGTTAAAAATATCAAAAGAAAATAGTTCGGCCAACCGGGTAAAAATGCAAAACCAGACAGTTTTGGCTGTAAAATGTCTGGTCTAAAGCGTCCAAAAATGTAAATTCACCTGAAAAAAATGACCAAGCGGCACTTTTCCTCTGTGAGACGTTCCCACCTGCTGATCTGCTCGTCCCATTCCACGCGCACGGTGCGATCGGGGGAGATTTTTTATTTCTATTTTTATTTTATTTTTTGAAAGAAGCCACAACGCCGCGGAGCCGTGACGCTGATGAGCACGGAGAGATCGCTCAGCGGCGGAAGTGTGGGTGATCAGCAGGAGGACCCGGACATGTGTTCACGGTCAGAGGTCATCTCACCCCCACGTCTGCTCCCTGAAGCACGCAGGAAGTCCAATCACACACACACACACACACTGATGTGTACTCACAAATAAAAAAAAAAAAAAATCATGCAAGACACAAGGGGGAAAAATAAAAATGAAAAAAAAAAAAAAAAATCAGCTAGAAGGAGCAGCGATGACCTGCTCCTGGAGCTCACACACTCAGGCCACCCAGAGAGACAGGTGGTGTGTGTGTGAGTGTGTGTGAGCTGACCTACTGGACTCAGAGCTGTAACACACACACACACACAATGAAGATGACACAGGCTAGTGAAAGATCCGCGGCCGTGCCTCCGGGCAGAAGATCTCGCAACTTTTACAAAAACACAGAACGCTTTCACCAGCGATTTCACGGCAAATCTCGCCGCTCGCTTTCGTTTCCGGACGTTTCCAGTCGAATTCGTCTCAGGTGAAAGAGGAAGTGCACCTGTGATACTTTTCACCGCTACGTCGTACACGCCGAAATCGTGATTTGCATAGTTTGCGCGTGGATAGAACCCCCTCCCTTCCCTCCGAGTTTGCTCACGTGCACGCTTCCCCCGACGTGTTCGGCGGCGGCGCAACGAAGCACAAACGTCCGACTGAAACTTAAGGGTCGCACTGTGTTTCCCTGCGAATTACAAATGTTCATTTAGCTTACAAAAATGTCTATAAAAGGCCCCTTTCAGCCAAACTTTTCTGCTCGTCCAGAGTTTAGCAAACAGAGGTTGCTTCGGAACAGAGGGCGGATTATGGGCAGGATGTGTTTGGTACTGAGAGATGCTGGAGGGGGCGGCGGTGTTTAGATGAAATAACAGTGTAATGACTGTTCGGAATCCCACCCCAGATGCAGACTTTCAATTAATGACTGGCGGTCTGGTCATGAACTTGAGGCCCGGTCAGATAATGAGCGCGCTTGTGGTCCGAGAAAAAAAAAAAAAAGGTTTAAGTTCTCCCGCTTCTTTGAGTAGCGATTTGTGGCGTCCTGTCGATTTTTTTTCCCGAGGTGTATTTTTATGAGCAGATGGGGGTGGGCAGATGTGTCGGGCACCTGTGACGGCGGCGGGGAGAAGATGCGGCGGCGAGCGGGACAGTAAAAGCCCGTCGGCGCGCTCACAGATGCGCGGGATCACACAGGCCTGGCATTGTGCGGACGCTGCTACACACACACACACACACACTTTCTTCCCTCAGCCGCAGGGAATCTTCAATCTTTGTAGTTACTGCTAACAATTCAGACAATTCACATTTCATTATATTTCTTATTCTTCCTCCTTTCTACTATTATCTATTACTGTTATGTTTTTTACTTGAAACTCTGGCACAACAATTTCCTTCGGGATTAATAAAGTTGTTCTCATCTCATCACACACACACCTGGCTGGGGTGGGGATGCGAGGCGGCAGTGAAGTATCAGTGTGTCGAATCAGAGATCCGGCTGCTGGAACCGACCGGTCCGCGCTGGAAGTCCCTTCCTGGTTCCAGTCCGGCTCGGACTTCGGCCGGTAACTGGAAGCCTCCGGAGAAATCCGAAACCGGTGGTTCTCGACCCGAGACGACGGAGGTCAAGACACACACACACCCGACTCATCATTTGTGAGACTTGGGAATTTTACGGCTCGCGGGTCACATCCGACCTGTTTTTGCTATTTTCTTTTAATATTTCTATAAGTATTTTCGATCCATATTGAATTTTGAAACTCCTTATTTTTTTCCCTTTGTTTAATTTTGTATTGACGATTCCATACAAAATAATGTCGGTACATTTAAATGATCATTCATTATTTTAAAGTTGAAATAAAATGAAAAAAAAAATGCAATTTAAATTGCAATTATTTAAATTGTATAAAAAGTGAATTAATTTAAATGAAATAAAATGTAATTATTTAAATTGCAAGTTTCATCTTGTTAATTTACATGATACCTGGATGGCCTGTGGCCCGCCTTCCAAATCAATTGCCCACCCCTGCGCTAAGTTTTTGGTGCGATTTTCGTGTGATTTCTTTCGTAATATTTGAATCCCTTTATACTAATTATGTCGCACGAAAAAAGAAAGCGGTCAGACGAATACGTACAACATGGATTCACATGAATAACGGAGCTTGATGGGAGCCAGTTGAGCAATTATAGTCTTGCAACCTCTTTATCCACTAAAATCTCTAGAATAACACAATGGCCTTCACCTTTATGGCGTTTGCTTTTTTTATTCAAGCGCTTTTCCATTCACTCCATGATTGTAGTTTTTGTGCAGCATCACTTATCATCTGTACATTTCTAGATGTGAACTGTGTCCATGTGAATGGACTATGACATTACTGCACATATCCATCCGTAGAACGTGATCCCTATTTGTAAATCACTTGAAAACATGATATTATTTTAATTATTTTATCTGCGTCTGTTGCTTTTTTGCACTTTTGGTTCGATGCTAAACCGTATTTCATCACCCTGTACTCTTACTTGTGTGATGACAATAAAGTTGGCTCTGACCTAACCTAAAAATTTCCCCGGTTACAGTGAAATCCATCATGCTGCTATTGCATTATTCACAATATACTGACTTTTTTTTTTTTTTTTTTATGCCGTCAAATCCATTTCATTTTCTCACCTACTGATGTTCAGTGTTTCTTACTGACTGGTTTTCGCACTAAACTGTACAGAAAACTCTGCTGCCACTCCTTAGATTCACATTCAAGTGACATATATTCATACAGTTCAGTTTTTTATACCGTTAAATAAGTCATCCTTTCACCTCAGCACCAGTAGATTGTATCTGCATGCACTGTATACTTTATAGTTTCATGTTTATTGTGCACTTTACTGTTATTGTGCACTCTGTGACTAATATCATTTGGTTGATTTCAACCGTGGGAAAATGAGAAAGGTGTTCCGGATTCCTCTGGATGTCCAGTATGTGTGGAGAAATTGAAGATAAAGCTTACGTGAACCTCGCCTCTGGTGCGATGACGGCCGGAATAGACCCCGGCCGCCCTCCTGCGACCCCGACTGCAGGACGAGAGGAACAGAAAATGAATGTTTGCATGAAAAGTGATCGCAAGTGATCTTTAACGACAGTAAACCCGACTGAGAAGGCCCATGGAAATGTTGCGCTGTGAGAAAGTCCAAGGAAAGTCATGTTCAAATTGGATTTCTTTCCGACTCTGGCAGTTTATAGATGCGTCGCAGAGCCAGTCCTTTTCAGCGATCCACTAAAAAGCACAGTAAAATAAAAATAAAAAAAAAAAAAAAAAAAAAAGGAATTTCGCCGCTTTTTCCGGCACAGCTGGTGGAGCCGACAGCAGGCGTCTCGCGGTTATCACCTGGGAAACCTACTGCCTGCAAGAGAGGAGCAGTAAGTGGAAGAAGAGGGGGAGGACGCGAAAAAACAAAAAGTAAACTCGGGATTTATTATCAAATATATATGATTTCATATCAGAGCGTGTTTGTTTTCAATGCACCCGTAAGCTTGTCCACTCTATTGAGCTAATATAGCTGGAAATCACATACAGAAAATTATATACATGCATTCAACGCATGAATCAATCACATTTATCTCCCTAACCCTAACCCTGTGTGCACCGGCGATCTAATAAAAGGTTTTACCAGTGGCGGGCCGTGCATTTCACACCAAGGCCTTCAGCAGTGCAACATTTATCAATCCACCACTCAATAACTGCGATAAAACCTATCTTATTATGCAGTTAGTGGACTGAAAGTGACAGACAAATCCTTTTCCTTGTTGCAACAGGCCAGCTAGCTTCGGCATTGCCCGACCTTTCTTAGCAATGTCCAGCTTTTATTGACAATAAATCCGGAACCGCATCCATTTTTTCTCTTCCTTCTGCCGGCATGGGTGGACAAATT
Source organism: Fistularia commersonii (assembly GCF_037954325.1). Classification (NCBI taxonomy): domain Eukaryota; kingdom Metazoa; phylum Chordata; class Actinopteri; order Syngnathiformes; family Fistulariidae; genus Fistularia; species Fistularia commersonii. Next base: position 2,466,133 of record NC_141311.1, read on the forward strand.
AGCTATAATATCAACGCTCGCAACAGATGCGGCCTGCTAGCTCTGGCTAGTACGCTCTCTGACTATCCAATCAAAGGGCGCATGACACGTTGACATTAATACAGCCTTCTAGAAGGCCTTGGTGTTAACTCAAAATATGATTGGTTGAAGCAACAGTCTCATTGACCCTTATTTTTTTGCGAGAGCGCCTGTGAATCTGATTCTTTGACTTTGACCCTGCTTGGCAACAAATAATGGCTGAAATGTGATTGGTTAAATACTTTAGTATGAAAGTACATGTCTGGAAGCAGCACAGCCAAGGAAAAAGCTATGAAAGGAAGCGGACAGACCATTGGGAATTATTCACGGACAAAATACAATTAAAATCAGTCTGTTGTACAGTTATTTTTTTAGGCCAGCAGAGAAGGCTTTGCAGGCCCTGACGCCCCATCACTGGGTTTTACATCTATAACGGTGTTAAAGGCACAGACAGATACATTCCCGAAACTCACTCATTCATTCATTATCTCTCTGGCGCCCGGGGGATACTGGAGCCATTCGATCCGTATGGGAAAAAAAAAAATATCTGCATTTTATTTGCACTAAACTGTACACACAACTTTCACACAACGTTCTACTTTTTTTTCTCATGCCGTCAAATATCATCTGCGTGCACTTTATACTCCGTACCTCATAGTTTCATGGTTATTGTTTAATGTAGCAGTGCGTTTTATTCATTTTTAATATTATTTTGTTCATTTCATGTCATGTGGGATTGTGTGAAACGTCTTCTCCAGTCCTCTGTATGTCCAGTGCTTCTTCTTTTCTTCTGGGCTTTTCCCTTCAGGGAACCCTATTCTCTGTATTCTCTTCTACTTTCATATTCTCTCTCACAACGTCCACCAATCTTCTCATCGGTCGTCCTCTAGACCTCCAATTCCAGCATCCGTCTACCAATATATCCACTCTCCCTCCTCTGTCCATGACCCGACCATCTCCGTCTGGCTTCTCTGACCTTCTCTCCAAAACATCTAACATGTGTCGTCCCTCTGATGTACTCATTCCTGATCCTCTCCATCCTGGTCCCTCCCAAAGAGAACCTCAACATCATCAACTCTGCGACCTCCAGCTCTGGAGCTCCACCTTTTCTTTCATTCTCCTGGAGTTCTTCTCCACACTCTCCTACGCTCTGGACCGTTGACCCCAAGTGCTTGAAACCCTCCGACTTCTTGATCTCCACTCCCTGTAGCCTCACAGTTCCACCCTCGTTCCTCACATTCACACACATATATTCCGTCTTGCTTCATTCCTCTCCGTTCCAGAGCATACCTCCACCTCTCTAGATGTTCCTCAACCTGTTCCCTGCTCTCACCACACATCACAATGTCATCCGCAAACATCTCTGTATGTCCGGTAAGTGCGGACGAATCGAAGAGAAACAAAGCTGACTTTGAAACTTCGATTTCGAGCGAACCACGCCGATAGCCTAGCGGATCTTCAGCTGAAGTCCACGCAGGAGCACAAACACCGGGAGCCGAATACGGAGGATGAATCCGCCAGTGGGTGCGATTCCGTGCGGAATTCCTCAGTATTGTTACAGCCGAGGGCGGTTGATAACAACATTCCTGCGGAGCCTAATGCCCGGGTTTCAAAAATGCAGATGTCAGATAGCTCCCTCCTCCCTCCCCCTCCATCCATCCCCTCCTCTCCTCCACTCTTGATCTCTCCTCTTTGATTTATTCATTTTCTATGTTGGCGAGCCAGACAGGACAATGGTGCCTTTCATAATTGAGGCTGTGTTCCCATTACCAGTACCCTGGCCCGCAGTCCCCCAGAGCCCCTCATTCATCGGGCCCGTTTGATTTGACCAGGTCACGGAGGGCTGGCTCCGGGGAAACACAGAAAGAGGATCATGTAAGATCACATGTTTCCCTGGACGTATAACGTAAAACGACGTCACTCTAATACGCCGTCGCTTCGTCGGGTCAGCCTCGCCGGAAAAGGACTTTGGCTTTCGGTCGGACGGCGGCACCGACGATTCGGTTCTTGAGGTTGTTTCTCTTCGAACGGCGCGGGAGGAAAACGTGGAACGAAAGAAAATAGGGATGAGAGCAGTAGGGAAATGAAGAAGTGAGGAGCTCAGGAAAATGAGGAGGGGGGTGAGCAAGGGTCACGCCGCCTCCCCCAACCCTACGCTCTTGCTTTCGGAGGTTTTTTCGGAGGCCGGAGGCTGGAAGCTGGAGGCCGACTGCACGCGGTCACGGCTCCTTCTCAGAAAAGAGGGCCTTTTCTTTTCCCCGGGCCCTTGCTAATGCAATTGAAATGAATTAGTATAATTATGCTCCATATTGCGGATTGAGGAGGCAATGTGGCCCGTGGGACAAGGATGAGGAGGGCAAACCGGCGTGGGTATTTGCTGACGGGAATAACTAATTCATCAGCTACTTTTGCCATTTATCGGTGTACATTCTTGCATTCATGACATTAGGGATAATCGAATAACGAGCTCCAGGAATGCCGCAATCTTTCTCAAAATGCGATTCCGCTAATGTGAAAATGGCTCCTCCTTCCCGCCACGGCCAGGAAAAAAAAAAAAAAAAAAATCCTCTCACACTATCGCCCCGTCGCGATCGCGCCAATCGCGCCGTCATTGTTTTTTAGTCAATAGCAGTCGTACATGTGCTGGAACGCACGAGGACCCATCCGGGCGGCGGGTCGGCACTCGTGCAGATGTCCCTGATTTTGACACGCTCGTGGAGGAAAAACGTTATTCAGTGATTGCGCAAAACAAATCAGTGTCAATAATGTATTTCTATGCCTGACGGTAATCCGCGGACATCTGAGGAGAAGCGCAGGAGGGGTTCTTCCGAGCCCAAACCAGAAGCATGCATTTGTTACCGCAGCTTTCCTGACTGTGATTTCACGGGCCCCGATCCACTGTTATGGATGCAACGGGGCCAGTAATTAAAGAGCGCTGTATCCGGGGGTCACGACGAAGTGCAAAATGACAGAGAAGGCCGGATCTGGAGCCAAGCGCTCCGATTCGATCATAAAGCAATAATGATATCCAGATGATTTCCATAAAGTGATGATGTTGCTGCACATATGACAACATGACCTTGAAGCACACTTGGGGAAGGCCTCCGCTTCCTCGAGTCCTTCCGTCCAGACCCAGCCCTGCAGAGGTGGAAGGACCAGCGGGGGACTATTTGATGCCTGCTCCGGGGAGCGCCGGGCCTACACATCATCTATATCCTGTTTGGGGAGGCAAGCGTTTGAAACTCATCTGCTCGTCGCTCCCAGTGGCATCATCAAAGATATGCATGAAACGAGAACATGCAACGGGAACAGGGCCGGAAACCGGTGGCCGCTTTCCGCGGTCTGAAGTTCCATATCTGTATTATTTTTGATTCCGCAAGAACAACATGAAAAGATGAATATCGCATAAACATTAGCGACACAAAAAAAAACCGAATAAAGTCAGTCCGTGAAGGGAAGTTCTAAGCATACACAGGACTCCTGTACACCCACTCACATGTCCACTGGTAATACTTTCTGCTTTTGGGAGAAATGGGTCAGAAACCAGATGATGCCTGATTTTGCGCATTGCCGTAATGCTTACATCATGCATGTGTCCGACAAGAGTCAGACCCAACGCCGTAACCGTACCGTACATTCACGTAGAATAAGCGCATGCATACAGATTCTCAGACTACACTGGCAGCGGCATTAAAAATGGCCTATGAGCACAAATGACCATGTTCATAAAACAAATACAAACATTCAGTCGCTCATGTGGACAATTTAGGGTCTCCGATGAACCTCCTGCATGTTGTCGAAATCTTCTTGTCTCGGCAACCGGAGTTGAATTTCTTCACTTGAAGACGTTTCACCCCTCATCCGAGAGGCTTCCTTAGTTCTGGAGCAGCTGAAGAAGCCTCCCGGATGAATTCACCATGTCCCTGATGACTGAGAAGCTCCACAGACATGCTCCTGTATGTTTTTGTACTGTGGTACAAAACATGTATGCTCCACACAGAAAGGCCTCCTGTCGGAGTCAAACCGGGAACCTTATTGCTCTGAGGTGGAAATGCTAACTACCGCGCCGCTGTACCGCTCTTATAAAGTATGTATAATCCATATTGGAGTTCCTCCAATGTTTTGAAGCAGTAAATCCATTGCAATTCCTTTTTGATTTGTTTGATTTGTCAAGAGTTTCTTAATATTATTTCAAGACATTTACCATAAAAGAATCCAGTCAGACAGCTGATTCCAGCAGACCATAGCAGTGTGTTAATAACACAACACTTGGAATACTCATCAAGCCATATTAATACACGTTAATTACTATGAGGTGTATTATTAGGCTTCCATTGCTCTGCCATTGAAAAGCCGGTTTGAGGGGATCCACTGAGATTTGTGGTGGGGCAGAGCAATAAAAAAAATGTGACCAGAAAGAAAAAAAAAAAAAGATTGTCAAGGTTGTCGAGACACATTATGTAGGCCGTTAATCAGTCATGGGGAGGAGAGGCAGTTCCCTCAGGAAGCAATTAGCTGTGTTGGACCAGTTGCTAATAAAACACTTGGGTTACAAGCCCACAGACTAACCAGGCTGGGGGACACATGGTACCGCGTGTGTGTGTGTGTGTGTGTGTGTGTGTGTGTGTGTGTGTGTGTGTGTGTGTTTGGAGGCCCAACAGCGAGCAGGAGAGAAAGCTACAGTAGCATAAAAGTACAGCGCCGCTGCTTGTCAGCCTCAGTTTGCTGTGAAACTGCATTGCTGTATGAACCTGTAGAAAGCAAAGGATTTAAGATAATAACAAGGTCTGTGTTCAATCTTGTATCATCCGTCTGAGTTGGAGTCATTTCAAAAGCCAGATAATCCAATTTCCCCAAGTTTTATTCGTGGAAAAGAGACCGAAACAGAGGTGGGTGCAGTTGGGCGGACCCTAACTGCGAATCTGTCATTGGATTTGCCCGGTACGAAGGAAAATATCTACAGATACCAAGGTACACTCGTGACAGAGTGTCCTTGAACAGCATCTGCTGGGTGTTTGGTGAACCTCAGGCGATCATCTCACCTCATGTCGGTCGCAGAGAATCGAGATCCCACTTGGCGGTTGTCATTTGCTCCAGAATCCAGTTGTCCCTTCTTCTTCCGCTACATGCTCGAGCATGGTGCCGTCCTTGGTCTCTTGGTTTTGGCATCAAACTCACGGGTACTCGATGGGCTCCAACCTTGTCTTGGCGGGGAGGCTTGTGAGTTCCGACGTTCAGGACAGCCGTACCGGTCAGATCTCGCTCCCGGCAGGGTCGTCCTCGGCCGAGCGATCTCTTGCAGCGGCTCCAGGCTAACAGGGACCCGGCGGTGCTTTGGCGCGCTGCAAAAATGGCAGCCCAAAGAGGGCCTCATCGGGGAGCCAACACATCTGGCTCCGCGTGAGGAAGAGCTGATATTCATTATCTGTGGCTGAAAAAAAAATTGGAGATGGATCTTATTGGCGACTGATATGAATTCGAAAAATCCATTAAGATCTCAATCGCGACAGATGTGCAAAGGCGTGCGGTTTAACCTGCGTCCGGCCGCTTGTCGGCAGGGTTGAACCAAATGATAGCGGTCATACCGAAACATGGGAAAAAATCCCCGATGTGATCTACTTGTTCATTCCGCTGTTAATATGGGACCACATCAGTCACAGCTAGAAATACCGGGGTTCAGCGAAGGGTTTGTGGGGTCGGGGGGTCTGATAGTTTGACGTGCAGATCCTTGCTTCAAAGTTGGAGCTTCCAAAGCTGAAGACATTCCAACGAGGCATTATAGAGAGATCACATTCACAAGAAAGGAATGGAGGGATGTCCAGTGGAGCCAACAACATAATACTTCCGTGCCGGCGCAGAATTACAGCCAGAAACATCTCTTCCTTGTCACTGCCATTAAAGATTTAGATGTATCCGACAACACTTGGCCCAAAGGGGATAGCGGATCTTACCGAACCATATTTACAAAATAGCAAACCATTGCTCTCCAAAGGGAGGCTGAATAAAGATCAGAATAAAGTGGCATACAGCCACTAAGAGGACCCCAAAATCCATCTCTTGCGGTGTGACACAGTATTAGATTAGATTTCATCTCGCCATCAAGGACTTGCCGAAGCCCGAGCCAGAGACACAACAAAACCATGCAGTTTGGGAAACAAAGCTCTGGAAATGCCACTTCAAACTATTCCCCCGGGGCCGAGGCCGGGAGAAGAGATAGAGATAGAGGAGAGGCCGACACCAGAGAAAGAAGGGGGAGATTGATATAAGTGGAAGCACATTGACAAGCTGTAGGCCAAAGGCTTTTCTCCGCATGTTCAGAATCCGATGTCTCGCAGGACAAAGCAGAACTATGACTGACTTACTAACTTCCCATTAACACCCTTGATTTGATTTTATGATTGCAGTTGAATTGTTTTGGGAGAAGCTCTCATGGTGAGGTTGAATGAAGGTCAGATGTCAGGATGGTGGATCACTACAGATGTGCCAAAATACATCTGAAGGGAATCTTTCCTCTGAGAACGTCACGCACAAGGAAACCCTTTGAGAAGCGACAAAAAGGACGAGATACAAAACAAAGGGACATAAAGAAGTAGTGCCAAATAAACAAACCGCCCAGGCATGGAGTCAGATGGCGAACCAGGCTGGGGGGGAGCGGCGCAAGAGAACGATCCAGAACGGTTGTCTAGTACCAAGAAAGCAGAGATACGGTTGTTTGGCGGTGAGATACTGTCCTCGACGGGACATGTATTCATGGCGACCGGCGCTGCGGAGGGTACACTAGCGAGACGCACCACGTTGCTGGTGCCAGAGCTCTGCAGACACGTGAGAGTCTTATGAATCCCATTCAGGTTCTCGTGCACAATCGCGCCGCTCGCTCCAACATCCGAGTCTCATGTTAACCCTTGCTTGCGGGATTTTTGGCTCCCCCCTCTGGCAATTTGAGCAATTGCAAAAACATCATAGATGGCATTTGGTTGTGCGATTTGGATTGTCTGGCCGCTCTTTCAAGAGAAATCTTGGAGTTGGTGCAACGGAGAACATTCACCCGGGGGAGTTTGGAACAGCAAGGCCATAAGTTTGTCTGCTTGGTGGAACAGCTAATGTGCCGAGAAGAGATTGATTGATTATGTTTCCCTAGTTTCAGTTGACGGATGTCCGTCGTTTGCCTTCAAAAAACCAGACCTACCAGCGGCAGATCTTTGGCATTGCCTTCGCAGCTTCCTGAACTCTAGTCACCGTCCGCTGTTGGTCAACGCAGCTAACTGTCGCATGAAACATTAGCTTACGTTCACTCCGCAGCGCCTCGTCTGAGCCCCCCTCACGTCTGTTGGTGTTGAATTTCTCCTTCTATTTGGCTTCCAGTCAACACCTCGGGCCGAACGGCCTCTGTAAACACAACGTCCGAATGGAATGTCTCCCGCCCATCTGGAGCCGCTAAGGTAGCCAAGGCATGTCGGCGTTCCCAACATCAAGCCTGTAGCACAGGGGTGGGCAAACTACAGCCCGCGGGCCACATCCGGCCCGTTGGTCTTTTCAATCCGGCCCGCCAAAGATTGGATCCATCGAATGACCGGATCAATGAATGCTGAAGCTCATACAGGGGATTATTACATTTTTGGAGCTACTTGAGATCATTTGAGAATTTTCCTGAGCTGAATGACACCGATTGGCTTCGTGATTTAGCCTTTACTGCGGACATACCGACACACATGTATGAGCTGGACGTGAAGCTACAAGGGAAACAAACGGTTTGTTCATGAAATGCAAGCAGAAGTCAGCGCCCTCAAAACCAAGCTGGTTCCATTTTCAAAGCAAATGTCAGGGGAGTTTGATATGTCCTGTTAACGGATGTTTTTTTTTATATGTATCGTATCTTGCATCGTGCTGATCCGGCCCGTCTTGTCAAATTTTAAAAGTCAATGCGGCCCCTCAGCCAAAAAGTTTGCCCACCCCTGTGGAGGATCTTCATACGAGTTGTGTCGAGCACCTTCGACCCTGAGGTTATTCTCGCCTTCCATCGCGTCGCATCCCCTCAGGTAAAGACCTTTGTGTTGTGTCGGAACTCTCAACTCAACACGGCGAGGGGTTTTACCCTCCGCATCGATCACTCCGACGCGCTTGTGGGAAAAATGACCCGCGGTCGGAAAACAACGGAAGCCTTCGACTGCAGAAGTCAAACGCTTTCTACCAAATTTTGGAGCGGGGAAATCTGGAAAGCCAAAGCAGCCAGTATTATTTGAAGGGTGCGCCCTCCGGCGTCGTGTGGTCTCGGCTAACCGGGAGTCCAACTCCCATCGCAGAACGGGACGCTTTTATGGAGGAAGTGCAAGAAAAACGGGGACAACGAAGACCGCTAGGGAAGTTAGCATTCACCCCAACTTCTGCTTGTGCGTGTGAGAATTATGAAGAACTACCAGCTCGCCCGTACTTTCATTTTAGAAACGCACAACACGGTCGTGGGGGCCGAGGAGGCTTCCCGCTCTGGGCTGCTGGCACGATTCAAAAATGGCCGGTCACCAAAGTCGCTCACAAACACGGCGAATCCACGGACTTTCGCAACTCGTGTTGTGAAGTAATCCACTTTTGGGGAAACACCCGAATGCACTCATGTATATTTCAGCGCGCATGGAAATTGAGGTGTGTTGCGGAGCAGATTTTCACACGCTGTGTGGTCCTGCCTCAAAAAGTGAGAAGAGGAACCCCACCCTTCGTCAACAGAACCGGAGAGTGTATTTTCTATAATCTCAGCGGAGCGCTGATGTGCTTCTCCCCGAGAGTGACTCATCACCGAGCGCCAGATACAACCGAGAGCCGGGGAGCAGCCTTTACGCTATCGCGCCTAAGGGGAGCCAATGGTGGGCCGGATTCCCAGGGAGGCGGGGTTTCGCAGAAACGATGAGTCAGCAAAGATGCGGTCATTCCTTCAATAGCTGTGCGATTTAGCAACACAAACAGAGATGTTCTCATGCGCAAAGACGCGAGGGGCGTGAGGGAAAGGGGAAGACCTAAGGAGCGGCCAATGATCTGAGGAATTCTCCGTCTACATCCTCTTTTCTTTTTCTTCTGTGTTTTCTAAAGGAAACTCCTCAGGTCCCGGGAGAACGGCCCCTCTTCCCGTCCCGGCCCCCGAGGGGTTTCTTCCCCCCACGGCGCACATGTTCGCTCGGCTGCCAGCTTACAGCGATTAGCCGGGCCTTCCTCTCCGACAGGTGCGCCGTCACGCTCCCGCCGCCTCCCCGCCGAGGAGGTATCTCCACCGAGACCCATCGACGACTCGGCAAGCCCGTCGAATTCGGCACGGCGCGCAAACAGATATTCAGAAAAACCGACGGGCGTTTTTCGAGCCCGCGAGTGTTTAACGCTTCTGTGTCGTGGTTCCGATACCAAAAAAAAAAAAAAAACAATATTTCCCCCCGCAATTTATAGGCTACGGGTTAACCGCAGCCAGAGGCATTTCCTGAGGAGGAATCGCGCAATGCCAATGTAAATCACCAACACCGAAGTCGTACCATTCAAATAAAACAGATATTAGACAGACCACATAATGTTTCATGGGTTCTGCAAAAACTAAAGAGCTCGGGTCGCCTTTTTTCTTCTGTTTAAATGCCCCGTAATTACTTTCAGTCTCAAGGAATCAACTTTTGGTTTTTACAGTTGTAAGCACTTAAGGAAAATTACATTCTTGGCACCTGAAGTCCGCCGTGGCACCGCCCCGCGTCCCAGGTCTAAACCGGTCTGATCGAAAAAACACCGGCGGCCCCGTGGCAGCCTCGGCGCTTGGCAGGCCACGCGGTGCATCAAATATGAGGAAACTGTGCGAATACTGGGATCTAGAAAAAAAAAAAAAAAGAAAAAAAGAAAAATCACCTTGCTGCTGCTGCTCTATTTGCATTTCAGATGTTTGGTAGAGTGAGGCATCGCTTACCCGGACGGTGGGCGTTAAATATCATTTTTATCCACCGGGAACTGGAAAAAGAATAATGCTAATTGCAGCCTTGTGGAAATGCTTCGCCCGGTGCCAGATGAGGACAATAGTAGAGACCGAGCGAACGTCGTCAAAAAAACGACGAGCTAGCGGGCGACAAACGGATGCATTATTCATGGCGTACGGTTTCAAGTCGGGACGTAGAACAAATATTTAACAACTTCTGTATACATTTGTCAGACGTCGTATTCCCTGCCAACAACTGCTGGGAATACATCCATTTAAGATTAAATCGGTTCTGTACGCGATGAATTTTCCGTTTGCGCCCGCCTTGATGTATTTACAGGCCCCGGCTAGCGCTCGGGGTACGCTCCGCTAGCTCAGGACCGCTCGTTTCTTTTTTTTTTTTGTCTCCCCGCTGTTCTGAAGCTAGTTTAGCTCCTGCGACGCCAGCACCTCGGGAGAAAAACCATGCAGCGGATGCAAATTCTCCATTTTTGCATTTTTCTTTTGCATTCTGCACTTCCCAGTTAGCTTTTTACATGCGGGATACTGCCGCGGCGACGTGGGTCGGAGAGCTGCGGCTTTGAATATTCAAAAAAGGTTCACTCGGTCCCGTACATTTGACAGTGTTATTATTTTTTTTCCCTCGATGCAAAGTAGCTCACGTGAAGCGATGCCTATCTCTCCGCGCGTTCCCGCGGCAACCGTCAGATAGGGAAATAGACGGTGGTTATGCGACAGTTACCGTAGCAGCCGCCGCTCATGAATGCTAACACTTCCCCGTTCTGACATTTTTTCGCTCTTGGTCTTCGTCACAACACGACAGTCTGAAAACGGAGCGGCCGTCGGTCGATCGCGGCGGCCACGCCCGCAGAAACTCACCTCCTCGGTCACACAGGAAAGCCGGTGGAAACCCACGCAAGGATTTAATTATTTCCTCTCAATAATACCATAATTTTCTGACTATTCAGCGCTCCGGAATATAATCCGCACCGGCTAAAAATAAAGAAAGTGTGTACATATACTGCTCAAAAAAATAAAGGGAACACTTGAACAACACAATGTAACTCCAAGTCAATCCCACTTGTGTGAAATCATAGTGTCCACTCAGGAAGCAACACAGATTCATTTTGACTTGTTTTAAGGACATTACATCAAAGTTGGATCAGCCTGTAGTTTGTTTTTACACTTTAATTTTGAGTGTGATTCCTAATCCAGACCTCCATGGGTTGATACAATTGATTTCCGTTGATCATCTTTGTGTGATTTTGTTGTCAGCACATTCAACTGTGTAAAGAGCAAAGTATTTCATAAGAATATTTCATGCATTTAGATCTAGGATGTGTTTTTTAAGTGTTCCCTTTATTTTTTTGAGCAGTGTATATAGGCTGCACTTGTCTATAATCCACAGGTGATTTTTTTTTTTTTTTACTTTTAATTAAATGCCGGTAACATCCACAAATGCATATTGGAAATGTGCATTTACCGTAATTTCTGGACTATGAGCCGCTACTTTTCTGCTTTGAACAAACAATGTGGCAAAATTATGAATTTTTTATGGGCTGATGAGCTTCATGCCGCTAAAACATTTAGCCTCGTAGCATCGGACCGGTGAAAAGACCGTGAAATTTCGAGTCTGTCCATTTTCTAACCCCGTTTTGGTCCTTCTCCGTCTGATCGCTCTCTTGGTTCTTCCTCCTGCGCAATAAAACCGTTAAAGTCGTCTTCGAATTGAACGGCCTCAGAGTTTCATGGTCATTTCATCGCTCCGATGTGACGTGACTGAGTGTTTTGGCGGCGTGAAGCATGTTAGCCACCCCCCCCCCCCCCAAAGAAAAATCAATAAATTAGCAGCACCGTTGCGCGAAGCGTGTGAAAAAAGTAGCGGCCGACGGTCCGGAAATTAACAGTACCTTCATTCGCACTTTGAATTTGCACCTTTACACTATTAACGATCCGCGCCCTAAAATCAGCACGTTTTGTTTGCGTTGTCGAAACGAAAATCCCGCTCCCCCTCCCCGTCGGAGGTTCTCCAGGGAGGCCAAACCAAAACCAGAGCTGTGGAGAGCTCCCCCGAGCCCTCAACCTCTCAACACATCCTCAACACCACCCTTTTGAAAATAAACGCCGCCACCGTCTTGAAACTGTCGCCTCGGCCGCGGCGCTCGGGGCGCTTCGGAGAGGCGGATCACGCGGAATGCGTCGCAGCGCAGGTGAGAGGGTTCGGACGAATCTGACGCGACAAATGATTTGATTGGAAGGAACGCTCGGGGATGGGAGAGGAGAGTAATGGACCGCAAAAACAAAAAAGGGAAAACCGCTCGAACAATAGCTTTCACAGACCCGACAGTTGGTGCGAGGCTGATGAAATATTCAGCGATTTTGATATAAAGCAGTGACACGTCCGCGCAACTTCCCACATTCTGAAACATATGGAGACACGGAGCGACTGGGAGTTGTCAAATCCTGGTAAACGGACACGCCCGGGTGACAGAAAAGAAAATTGCTAACAAACCCGCAGCGCCGCGTTAATATCGGGAGCCGTCGTGCAGAGACGCCCGCGGGGCGAAGGTGATGGAGCCGCCGTCACGAGGAAGAGAACTCGACCGCGGTCTCGTTTGTTTCCAGGATCAAAACGCGTCAAAAGGGGGATGAAAACGGGATGAAACCCGGCACGTGAAACGCACTTTATGCCGCGGCGGCGGTGTTCGGTAGCGTGTCTGTCGCAGGGGTTTCTGCTGGAGGTCGGGAACGTCTGCGAGAGTCTCAGGGACGGAATACTAAGTGAGCGAGACAGTGGGCTCATTCAAGCCCTGTGGGGCGCGCTGTGTATGAAATGACATTCAGGCGTTCGGACAGAAGGACTTATTATCAATGCGGAGGAATTATTGCGCCCCGGGAGCGGAGGTGGTGAGGTGGTGGTGGGGGGGTCGTGCGTCAAAACTCTCATTAAGGATACTTTGGCGCCGTTTTAACCGCCGCATCCCATTCTTGCTTTTGTGGCGATGGCGCGGGGAGCGAAGAGTCGGTCCAAATTTTTGCAGCCCTGCCCGTTAGCGCCCGTCGTCGGAAACGAACGTTTCGGCGGACGTTAAAATCGGACGTTAAAACCCGTATCTTCGGAAGATGACGGACGGATCGTCCTCCGCCCTTCGGCGCGTTAATGATTCTTCGGGGACGTCTTTCTCCCCGCTGGGCGGCGGCGGCTCGGCGGGCGGTGTTTCGACTCAGGCGTGTCGTGTTTGTTTGTTTGTGTGTGGGCAGAGTCGGCGTACTGAGGATGCATGTGTGTGCACGGGGGGGGGGGGGGGGGGGGTGGTCGGGGGCGAGGGGTCGGGTGTGTGTGTGTGTGTGTGTGTGTGTGTGTGTGGGGGGCTCTGCAGCCTGATATTCTGGGAACGGGAGGGCGGTGTTGTTGACCCACCTGCTCCCTTCTCTCTTCAGCTGGATCTAGTCAGATTTCAGCAGCTGCATCCCCTTACAAAGCTCCTCTTTGTAATCTTCCCAGGGCGCACAAATACAAATGCATCCAGGAGACGGCCCGGGGAGGAGACCAGGGAAGATGGACAGCGGAGGCAGAAGAGCGTGCGGCCGTCAGCATCACCCCATCGATCGGCGGCGTCAAAACGTGTGCGTTTCGCTAACGCGTGACGATCGTGACCCACTTTTTTTAACACGTGATTTTTACCGGTCAGTCTCCTCCAGCGAGCAATTAAATCTTCTTCTTCTTCTTTCAGCTTTTCCCTTCAGGGGTCGCCACAGCGAGTCAACTTTCTCCATCTAACCCTATTCTCCGTATCCTCCTCTCTCACACCAACTACCTTCATATCTTCTCTCACTACGTCCATAAACCTTCTCTTCGGTCTTCCTTCAGACCTCTTGCCTGGCAGCTCCAATTCCAGCATCCGTCTACCACAGCGGTTCTTAACCTGGGTTCGGTGAGTCAGTCTCAGGGGTTCGGCAGAGGTCAAGACACACATTGGTGATGACATCACTGGCTGCGGGTGATCACGCTACATAGCTCGGCCTATCCGTGCTGCAGGGATTTTGGCGCGCTCAGTTGTAGTTACTTGTGACTGTCGTGGTGGTACGTCATGTGATTTCTTTCTTAAGATTTTAATCCCTTCATACTGATTATGTCGGGCAAAAAAAGAAAGCGGTCGGAAGAAAACGTACAATACGGATTCACATGTAACGTGATTGGAATCGATGTCCTAACTGCATGATTTGCAAAGACAAGATGAGCAATTCTAGTCCAGCACCGGCAAAACTAAGGGAAGGCTTCCTTCAGCTGCATGGAGATGGGAACTACAAGAGCATAGCGCTTGCTGGATTCAAGGTGAAGGGAACCAGATTCGATGAAAAGGCCACTCTTTGTACCCATCGACGAACCGATCCTCGATCCAATAAAGAAGGGTTCGGTGAATGCGCATGTAAAACAGGTGGGGTTCAGTACCTCCGACAAGGTTAAGAACCACTGGTCTACCAATGTATCCACTATCCCTCCTCTGTCCATGACCCAACCATCTCAGTCTGGCTTCTCTGACCTTCTCTCCAAAACATCTAACACGTGTCGTCCCTCTGATAGACTCATTCCTGATCCTCTCCATCCTGGTCGCTCCCAAAGAGAACCTCGACATCTTCATCTCTGATGATTCGGCGAGCAATTGAACGGCGATACCAAAAAAAAAAAAAAAAAGACGACGACAAGCCGACTTCCCCTTGTCATAGATGTGGAAGAACGCCGCGCCAAATGCACAACAAAAAGAGGAAAAAAAAAAAAAAAAAAAAAACAGGCTCCTCGTCACGCCGGCCGATGCAACCGGGGTTTAGTTTGCAGAATTTGCATCCCTCAAAAAAAACGAACCCCCCGCCCAGCACGTCGCCAGTAATCAGTCCCTGTGGCCTGGACCCAGACTCGCTGGTGGCGGAGGAAAAGAGAGGTTGTTAGAAGATTAACTACAGCAGCCAGCTTTACTGCCATCGTAAATATATACCTGGGTTGGAGCGCCATAAATGCGCCCGTGAAGGGAAAATGTCGGGGGAGGGGGGGGAGGCGTTGGCCGAGGGGGCCGCGGCCATTGCTTCTAATTTATTTCAGCGCAAATTTTCATAAAAATAAGGACTCGTGTGTGGAAACTACTCGCTGTTGCAAGAAACACACACACCGCCGGACTTAATGGTGTGTGTGTGTCTTGCGGCCGTATCAGATGCACAGAAACGTCAAATCATCGCAGAGCTTTAATCGGCCATCGGTGACTTATCATGGATTAATTCAGGAGGTTGGTGGAGGACCTTCTCGGCTGGACCTGGAAGGAGCGAGAAGGTTGAACTTCTCTACCTTCGGGCGGCGGCGCTTTAAATAGTCCTTTAATTCCACCGGAATAGGCGGAGAAGCTGAATTTTAATGCCTTTTGGCGCCGAGGACTGCGCGGAGCTGCGCAAAAAAGCAGGCGTAACATTTCCTGAGAAATAAGCGAGACAAAAAGTATCCACGTGCTTGTAAAAATTAAAAATAAAAAAAACCTCTCTGATTGCAAGTTGTCTTGGTCGTCCATCAAAACACAACGCATACACAAATGTGTGTGTTCGTTGGGTTCTCCAGGTTTCTCAAAGCCCGCTGAGATGCAGATCTAATGCATCTCCATGCAGCTGGAGGTGGAACCCAAGCACTCGAGCCTTGGATCGTGCTACGTCTTCAGTTGGAGGTTGCCACGGCGACGCTGACTGCAATGGTTTTGGTTACTTGGCGTAAATACAGGAAAACCCTACCGAAGACGTAAACCGCGAGCAGAGGTTAACACGCATGGAGGGGCTGGTTAGGATGAACGGATCATCTCCAGCAAGGAGAAGCGCTTTGACCTTCATTTAGCTCATCCATGATGGGTTCATTGCAGATTTCTCCATGAGGGATTAATAGAGGATAAATGATGTCTGTCACTTGGCAGTGGTTGGAGCTTGACGTTCTCCTCCATGTTCTCCTTGTGGGTTTCCTCGGGGTTCTCCATCCCAGAAACGCCCAAGATGTTCATTGGAGACCCGAGACGAAATGGCGAACGGTTTCGCGGTTCTACCTTCTCGGCTCCGGCGAACCCAGAAACCCCAAGAGAAGGAGAAGCTGTGCAGATAATGAGCGAATGAATGAAAAGTGCATGAGCGGCGCTGCTCTGTAGGAGGTGTGCTGAACTTCCAAAGCGGGCGAGGTCCTCCATGAGGTCAGGGATTTTCTCTTCTGCCAAAAAAGCTTCTTTCTGTCCTTCATCCCACACAAATACTTCTGCGCGCCCCTCTCCTTGTCGTGTAGCCCCCGACCTTTTTCCCGGAGGCGCAGGAAACGACCTCGGTGACCACGCGCGCCCACGCAACCTGCCGCCGCGCACCGTCGCGCGGTCGTAAATCTCTAACAGTTTGCGTTTTTTTTTCGGGAGAAGAAGTCTGCTCTCAGGTAAACGGTTAGAGAAAAGTGAAGTGGATGGCGGGAAACAACCCGTGGAAACAGTTAATAAGCGCTTCCTTTTTTTCCCCGCCCTCGGGCCAGGGTTGTCGGGTGTGACGGTTGACAGAGAGCTGATCGACACCAGGAGAAGAGTGAAATATGAAGTCGAGGTAGATTTGCAAAAAAAAAAAAAAAAAAAAAGCAACCTTACCGGGATCAAATAGTTCAAGATGTGGGAGAAAATGCAGACTCGCGAGGGAAACGTATCTGCGTTTCATCCGACGAGGAGTGACGGATGCAGTTGGGTGTTTTTCCTTCTCTTTTGTCGTCTCGCTCGACCGACACATTTTATAAAAATGACCCCGAAAAAGGAAAACGAACCGAATTGCGATCAACAATTCGAGACATATTGCTTCGCCGTGCGTTAACAGGGTCCTGAACTGTATTCCTAGGACGTGTTTGGTAGCCCAATTCAATTTTAGACTTTTCTGATGACCTGCGTGTGTGTGTGTGTGTGTGTGTGTGCGCGCTAGGCGCTAATCCCCGGATAAAGTTGCAGCGCTTCTTTTCCCTTGCTGGCGATAAAGAGCCTGATTACAGGGGTATCAGGACACCTTTGAATAAAGATAGCGGGAGGAGTTACGGATGTGCAAGAAGCAGCGTTATATTACGGGGCGCCCCTCAAATCGGAGGGTTCCTGCAGCTTCCTGCTGCACGCAGAGCTAGTTTTTCATTTCTACCTTTTTTTTTTTACACACCAGCAGCCCAATTTGCTCACGGTGAAACCCTTCAGCTGCACAGTGAATATACTTAAGAGTGACCCGCGGAGATACTCTCGCCATGTGAAATATGACATCACTCATCCAGATAATCACAACACGGCCAGCCGCGCCGCGCCGCGCCGCTAGCAGCAGGTGTGCTAATGCGCTTTCCGATTCGAGGTTACAGACAGGCTGGAGACAGACAGACTAACTGCTCATAAACATGGAGAGCCCTGGCCGGCACGCCCGGCGTCTAATTGGAGAATTTGATCCATGTCACCAATAATCACCGTAATGGGTTATGAATTACCCCCGTAATAAATGAATTGTACACAAATGGTTCGGGTTTCACGGCGGGTCGGCGCGTGTGTGCGCGCGGACATGGAAGCGAACGGCGCGCCGTGCGTTCCCGCTTTTTTTTTTTTCGAGTGCCTCGGAGTGTTTGTAAATAAAAACAAGCCGCCAAAGCGACTCGGCGGCGCGCGCCAAAGTCCCGACAGCCAGGCGAGCCGTCTAAACGGTCTCGCTTTTTGTGGGGCGCCCTCCCTTTTCCCGTAAAGCCTAGAGAGGGGGTGGGCTTTCTGTTCTCGGAGCCTTGTCCTAAATGTCTGCATGTCCCGAGCCGTCTAATTCGCCGGCAAATTAAGGAGATGATTTATGAGAATCAAAGATCAAAAAAGTAGACAATGCAGAGGGCCGAGCGCGCCGCAAGCTTTATTCGGAACATATGCTGCGAAGATGAGAGGGAAGAAAAGGGGGGGGGGGGGTCTGCAGATCGGGACAAAAAAAAACCCCACATACACCCACGCGCCTCTTGGGAGAACTCGAGGACAAGACACGCCAGGGGAAGTGACGTCCCCGTGGAGCATCTCGCCATTTACGCTGTCATGTCAGGGACCGGGACGGTCATTTTACTCCGATATGAAAAACCTCGGTCGGCGTTTCAACGAACGGTGGCCGCGAGATGCGCGCCGACAGTTCGGCGGGTCAGATATTTAAAATCGTCGGCGGAGCGACCTCGGGGTAACCCCGCCGCTACGACAGAACTGCTCAGGGAGGAGAGGAAGAGGAACGATCTGGAAACACTCGAAGGCTTTCCAGAAACGGCTTTAACCGAAGGCCCGAACGCACCACGAGACTTTTCGGACTAATTATTTCCCCCGCTTCCCCCCCCCCCCCCCCCCCCCCCCCCACCGTCCGCCTCTCCACACCTATTAATAGGTTTAAATAAAACCGCGCGATTGCTTCGGTAAACCCCTCATTTCAGGATGAATTCAGGTTAGCGCGTGGGGTCGGGGGTCGAGGGGGGGGGGGGAGTTCCTAACGCGCAGCAGCTGGCGGTGATGATTACAACCAGCGGAGTCAAACGTCCCCGGGGTCCGTGGATGACCCGGAAAATACGTTTGGCCGGGAAAACATCCACCGGTCCGGCTTCCGCCGCGAGCTCGGCCGTAGTCCCCCCCGCATCGTCCGATGATGGTACGGTCCGCGGGGCCTCCGACCCTTCGCGCTTTTCGTCGGCGCGAAACCCAAGACGGGCGGCGTCCGGTTGATGTGGCGGAGGGGTGAAACACGGCTTGTTAGCAGGAGCAGGACTCGGACCGGCGTGCGGTTTGGCGGCGGTCGGAATAGTCTGGGCGAGAGGGGAAGAGCACGCCGGTTCCCACAGTTCACCAGGTTTACACTGACTCACAGCGCAATCAGCGTGATTATTTAACGGAGAAAACCCCGGGGCGGCTGCGGCGGACGTCGGGACGCGGCTTCCAGCTACTCCCCGTGTGGAAATTTTTTTTTTTTTTTTTCCCCCCATGTTACCTTTACAGGGATTCTCAGAGAGCGACACATCGTCTGCAAAAAAAAAAAAAAAAAAAAAAAAAAAAAAACATCACGGGCTCGATGGACGCGCGCCAGATATTACGGCCTTTCCCTGAACTCGGCGAAGTTTTTCAGCGAAAAAGTTCCTCCATATTCACGCCAGATTGAGCGAATAAATGTGCCCGGGTGTATTAGAAGGAAAAAAGGCCAAAGGTGGCGGGATTCCTGCGGGTGACTGTGTAATTTAAGTCTGTGTGCACATTAAGAGCCAGCAAGTATAATTTACATGTTGGGTAGAAATGACTGGGGCCCAAGAGAAATAGCCTAAAATGTTCTGGAAAAAAAAAAAAAAAAAAAAAAAATCTTACTCTGGTTTTCCCTTTGAGATGCATCTTGCAAAAATAGGAAAATTAAAACCTTCCTTTCTTCTTCAGGACACTTAAGGTTTTTGCGCGGTTACCTCTCGGCCGCTCCTTCCTTTTCTAATCAAAATCCCCGAGCCCGCAAACTGCGGCCAGATTTCTCCCCACAATACAGAGGCATGACGGAGGAGGAGGAAGAAGAAGAGGAGGAGGCCTTCGAGTCTGTCTCCCTTCCAGCGACACGTCGGTTTTTAACCGATTAGTGCGCGATCCCTTCGTCCGGGGCGACTCCACCCGGCCCCAAAATAAATACCGGTGAAATTCGACGGGTCGGTGGGGACGACGCCGGGTTCAGATGGAATCGAAGGAATGACGTCTTTTGGCGATCCTTGGTTATTTTTAAATAGACGTTTTCGCTCCGAGAGAGATTCGGAGTCCCGTCTGTGAGATCGAACCTCCTCGAAAGCCTTATTTGGTGTTAAATCCGCTTTAACACGCGGCTTTGAATGCACTCGAAGTGACGGCGGTGGATTGTGATCGTCTTCCAGTCTGAACGTTCGCACTTTGTGAATTTTCCATGCGAGAAAAAGCAGGGAAGCACCGGCGTTTGATAGCTCGCCATGTCGTCTGCTCACCCACACACACTCACACACACACACACACACACACATAAAACTGAGCTGGGTCTTCAGACTGCAGCTGGTAGATAGCGGGATGTGGCGTCCGGATGACAGAGTGACCCCGACAGGTAGGATTTAAACAAAAAATAAAATAAGCGGCGTGAGGACGACAGGCTGTCCGGCGAAACTCTCCTGGTGGAAACCATCGTGGGAAAATGTCGACGAACTGCGCTCGCTGTTAATTCCGCGTGTCCACGGCGAGCTCGGCCAAAGGCGCGCAAACACGCCCCGTCTTTTTATGGAAAGGCCCAAGAAAAAGATGGTCCGGAGACGCATGGACGCACAGCAACACAAGCAAACACACTTATTCACTCTGCTATAGACGTACGCACACGTGTATATATATAAAAAAAATATATATATATAGATATATATATATTTTCTTTTTCATAGATTATACTTTTACACATCAGAGTTCTTTTGATTTTATTTTACATTTGATTTTTTACTTTTTAGCTTTATATATATATTTTTTCATATATATACACACATATACATATATACACATGTTTATATATATAATATATATACACATATATATACACATATATACATACACACTTATATATATACATTTATATAAGTATACATACGTATATATATAATGACAAATATATATATATACATAAATATACATATATATTGAGTATATATATACATATATATATTGAGTGTATATATATATGTACATATATATATATATATATATATATAAATGAAAAAAGTAAGTCACTTTGGTCCTGGTGAGAAGTGAAAAACAGACTACTTGAACAAAAATATATTAAAAAAGTAATGTATTACTCCTGTGTTTTTATTATTTATTTTGGGTTATAATATCTATCTATCTATCTATCTATCTATCTATCTATCTATCTATCTATCTATCTATCTATCTATCGATGTCATGGGTAAAGCAAAAGGTCCTCCTTGTGCCCAGTGGAAGGAAGAAAGAAAGAAAGAAAGAAAGAAAGAAAGAAAGAAAGAAAGAAAGAAAGAAAGAAAGAAAGAAAGAAATGAATTTACGAAAACAAAGTTGGTATGAATGGAAGACAGTTGGAGAAAAAAACAACCGAACCTGGATAGATGGTGTCCTTCATGCCATCGATGTCGAAATCCTCCTCCACCTCTTTCTCCTCGTCTTCCGCTCCCTCCTTCTCCTCCCCCTCTTCTTCCTCTGCCTTCAGTCAAAGCGACAAATCTGTATTTTGGTAAAAGTTCTGTTTTCCTGCTTCGGAGGAGTCACATGTTGAACATCCCGGAGGGGGTTTGAGCGGGAGATTTGGCCTCCGAGTGAAATGACTTTTCAAGTTGATCAAGTTCATCCCTACCCTTTAAAAAACATTATTTTTAGCCGTGTTTTTTGGGAGGTATCATCTTTAGATTCTCGAATCTGCATCGGTTTCTGTTATGATGCATTTCATTTTTTTTTCCAAAATACCCTTCCCCAGCACTCCTGCTGATGAATAGCACATTGAGTCATAATTCAACTTTTTTTTTTTTTTTTGCACGTAATTCAACATATTTCATTAATAAACACGAATCCGCATATAAAATCCTTAGATAATAGTTGGAAAAAAAAAAGTGTGTTGGAACATCTGCCTGTCATCCGACGTGTGTGGCTCAAAAAAAAAAAAAAAAAAAAAGGAAAAGGGAAAATCATTATAATAATGAAGCCCACATAAGAAAAAGGAGCCAATGAGGGAAGGCGGTGATTCGTCTGCAGCCAATCCGAGGCCGGAAGGTGGAGTGAGAATTTTAAAACTCCCCGACACAAGTTGACGTGCCGTGCGGCTCTCCGGCTCACACGGCGAGACCGCAGCCTCCGGAGCTCCATGGCACCCTAGGAGATACAAATAAAGAATAATAACAACAACAAAAAACACCAGAGAGCAAGCAGGGAGGTAAAGAGAGAGAGAGAGAGGGTGAGAGAGAGAGAGAGAGAGAGAGAGAGCGGCCCCGGACCGGCTGGAGGATTTACGCGGCGCACCGTGCGTAAAAGGCGCACCGGCCGCTCCGCCGCGTAACCAGACTTCCATTCGTTTTTTTGTTTTTTTTGCATTTTTTCTACCTTTCCTCGTCTTATTTCGGATTTCCACTCGGCGTGATCATGTTGAAAATGACAGAGGAGCACGACAAGTGCATCGGCGAGCAGCCCTGCAGCCCTTCGGGCACCAACAGCTCGCTGTCCCAGGACGAGTCCGACTCCGACGCGCCGTCCTCGCCGGCGGGTTCCGACGGCCAGGCGTCCCTGCTGCCCGGCCTGGGAAAGAAGCTGGACTCCGACGACGACGATCGCTTCCCGGCTTGCATTCGGGACGCCGTGTCGCAGGTTCTCAAAGGATACGACTGGTCTCTGGTGCCCATGCCGGTGAGGGGGAGCGGCTCCCTGAAGAACAAACCCCATGTGAAGAGACCCATGAACGCCTTCATGGTTTGGGCGCAGGCGGCCCGCAGGAAGCTGGCGGACCAGTACCCGCACCTGCACAACGCAGAGCTCAGCAAGACCCTGGGCAAGCTGTGGCGGTAAGGACAACCGGAGGGGTGTGTGTGTGGGTCTTTATTATCATTGCCATCATCGTTTTGCTTGATATTTCAAGAGGGGATTCCTCAGGGGATTTAGAATTCAGCCGTGCAGTGGATGGAAGTTTTCACTTTGCCCGAATCACAGTTTTTTTTTTTTAAATCGGCGTCTGTGTTATGTTCTCCAGGCTGCTCTCGGAGAGCGAAAAGAGGCCGTTCGTGGACGAGGCGGAGAGGCTCCGGGTGCAGCACAAGAAGGATCACCCGGACTACAAGTACCAGCCCCGCCGGAGGAAGAATGTGAAGCCGGGCCAGGTCGACTCGGACTCGGGGGCCGAGCTGGCGCACCACATGTACAAAGCCGAGCCGGGGATGGGGGGGCTGGCCGGGATGACGGACGGGCACCACCACTCCGAGCACGCAGGTGCGTTACCGGACGATCGCTCGCTCGCGAAATTCGGGGTTTGCGTTCGGCGAGAAAGGCTCAGGGTGTGTCTGCGACCTTTCCCCCGCTCAGGTCAGCCTCACGGCCCGCCCACGCCGCCCACCACTCCCAAAACCGACCTGCACCACGGCCTCAAGCAGGACCTGAAGCACGAGGGCCGCCGCCTGGTCGACAGCAGCAGGCAGAACATCGACTTCAGCAACGTGGACATCTCCGAGCTGAGCACCGACGTCATCAGCAACATGGAGACCTTCGACGTGCACGAGTTCGACCAGTACCTCCCGCCCAACGGCCACGCCTCAGGCGCCCCCATCCTGTCGTCGGACCACGGTCACGGGCAGACGCCGGCCGCCGGCGGCCCCTACGCGCCCTCCTACGGCCACGTGGGCGCCAACGGATCGGTGTGGAGCCGCAAGAACGCCATGTCCTCCGCCTCGCCCTCCTCCGGCGAGCATCGGCTTCACATTAAAACGGAGCAGCTGAGCCCGAGCCACTACAGCGAGCACTCCCGCGGCTCGCCGTCCCACTCCGACTACGGCTCCTACACAGGCCAGGCCTGCGTCACCTCGGCCGCCGCCTCGGCCGCCGCCTCCTCCTTCCCCGGCTCGCAGTGTGACTATACTGACCTCCAGAGCTCCAACTACTACAACCCGTACTCCGGCTACCCCTCCGGCCTCTACCAGTACCCGTACTTCCACTCGTCCCGGCGGCCGTACGGCAGCCCCATCCTCAACGGCCTGTCGATGGCGCCGGCTCACAGCCCCACCGCCTCCAGCTGGGATCAGCCCGTCTACACCACGCTCTCCCGACCCTAGGGGCGCCGAAACCCTCCCCCCTCCCCTCGCCGTCGTCGTCGTCGTCGTCGTCGTCTCCGGGGCAGAGACCCGTCCACATCCGTGCACTACTAATGAAGGAAGGGGGGTGGGGGTGGGGGGTGGCGCGGAGGCCGTTTCGGACGTGAAGAGGAAAAAGAAAAAAAAAAAAAAAAAAAAAGTGCCTGCTGATTTTTATATGAAGTTATATCTTTGCAATGAAAACACACTTGTATAGACTTTCCACACAAAGAGGAAGTGTGTTATCGGCGTGCCAAAACTCCTCCGTGAGGACGCGTCGCCCACGCCTACACCGTGTACATCTCCGTTTACGGTCCGCGCACGCCGAAGCGGAAGAGGGGTTTGGCTGGGTTTTGGCGGCGGAGCAGATGGCGGTAGAAGGGGGGGGGCGATGCATCGGAGAATGTACACACACACACACACACACACACTCACACACACACAAAACATTTATGCAAATGTGCATTAGGATTTACATTAACCGCCGCAGCTACGTCACCAGCCATTAGCAGCTCGGCTAAACTAAACTCAATCTTATAGTGATGTTTTGCCATAAAAGTCTTACATGTATTTATGTTCTTGGATATTTTTTTTGTTAATAAGTACAAAAATGCTTTTTTTTTTTTTTTTTTTTTTTTTTTTTTTTACAGTGCTTTTTGTTTTTTTGCTTTTATATGAAAAAAAAAAAAAAAAGAAAACGGCTCGAGCACGTCTGATATCATTCCAGAAAACGCCATTCCGAATTGCAAACGGTGCAGGGGGACGGAACAGGTGTCCGGGGGAGAGCGAATCGCGATTAGTCATGATCCGGGGTTAAAGGAAACGGGGGGTAAGATGACACCGCACTCCCTGAGTGACACGTCAGCTGGACCTCCTGCGTGCGTGCACGGACGACAACAAACGTGTGTGTGTGTGTGTGTGTGTGTGTGTGGGGTCATTTCCGAGATCTGGGTAACACACGGTGAGAGGAAGAAGAAGAAGAAGGAGGAGGAGAAGGAGGAGGACTCTTTCAAGAGGGAAGAAGATGGTGTGTGTGTGTGTGTGTGTGTGTGTGTGTGTGTGTGTGTGTGTGTGTGTGTGTGTGTGTGTGTGTGTGTGTCTGTGCCCGCCGCAGCCTCGGGGCTCCTCCGATGCTCGGCGTCAGTATTTGCAACGTCCATTTGAATAATTAACAAAGTTGAACATGGCATGCAGTCAGTGACCCACACCGCCGACCTTACATCCCTGTGTGTGTGTGTGTGTGTGTGTGTGTGAGAGAGTGTGAGTGTGTGTGTGTGACGGAGAGGGGGGCAGTTTTGTATATTGTTATTGTGTATAATTTTAAGAAAAGGATGGAGATTACTGTTGTTTCATTAACTAGGTTTTTCATTCACACGTGCACAGCTAACCCCTTCGCCCTCCTCCTCCTCCTCCTTTTTTTTTTTTTTTTTTTAAATAAAAGCTCTTTTCTTGATAAATCCCTCGCTGCGTTCGTCTTATTTGCACGCACCTTCGCCTCGGCATGTTTGTTATAATATCAAGGAGCGACCTGAGGAAGATAAATCACATCCACGAACGAACTCAGTTTGTCCCGCTTTTGAAAACCATAAAAATCCCTTTTCCTTTGAAACTTTTGAAAAGAAATTTCCCCGTCGGAACCGGCGACCCCGTCGACCTCGGAGATAACTCTCCCACCCCCTGTCCCGTACGCGGCTGTAAAACAAAACACACAAAAAAAAAAAAAAAAAAAAAAAAAAAAAAGCGGCGAGACGTTCGACTATCCCGTCGAACCAACGCGCCGGGATCCCGGCTCGGTTGGACGGGAAGGGGGGGGGAAACGCTCGGTCTTGGCCCGGCATGCGCGCCCGGCAACCGTCCCGGACCGGCGCGGGGGGGAGAAGCCAAGTGCCAATGGGCGCATTGCTGAATTTTAATGATTCATTATGCCGCGGAGGGGCCTCATTGTGTCCCTTTATCCGGAGAGCTAGAAAGGAATTAATTGGACAGAAAATGGAAGGGCAAGGGGAACTGACAAGCCATTAAGAGGGTCTTGAATGGGCGATTAGATGCACACGGGGGGAGGACCTCCCCTCCGCCGTCCTCTGTCTCATATCACGGCGCTCCACAAACAAAACAAAAAAAAAAAAAAAAAGAAAACAACAAGAATAACAACTACAATAGCTACCGGAGCAAACTGGAGAATCATATCGGCGCACATAATCTGCGGATAATAAAAGGAGATAATACCACGGCAGATGGGGTGTGGGTGGCTCAAGAACGACTTGTTGTTTTTCTTCCCTCAAAGTCTTTTTTTTTTTTTTTTTTTTTCACCAGTGTTTGCCAAATACTTTCAGGAGGAACTCTTGAGAAAGAACAGGAGTGAATAAAAAGTGAGGCAAAAAGGCTCTTCAGGGTGCTCGGGTCCTGTTTTCCCTGGAACCCGGCCACGGTTTCTGATTGGGGGCCCTCTTGAAAAACTCTACTGTAAATAGCAAATAAAATAAGGGGGGGTTGAAAAGAGGATAAGAATGAGCGAATGAGTTGGCCGATGGATGGAGGGGAAATAACGCTAACGCTTCCGCCGCTCTGAGTTACGGGGTCGGTCCCGGCTGCGACCGGATGGTGATAAACTCGGGGAGGGGGGGGAAGCCGCGTCGCCGTGACGACCGGACGGGCAGCGGCCTCGAGAAAAACCCCTGTCTGACGAGAAAACCCCCGACGACGGGCTGATTTGCGAGGGAAACCTATGCGGCAGAACCCGACAAATTTATAATTAATGTTCCAGGAGGTTCTTTGGAGACAAACGCAAGGCCCGCGGGCCCCTGAGAACGTCTTAAAAGGATTGATTGTCTCAAAATAAATAAGTCAAACGTGTGCATTGGCTATAAACTACATTTCCCACAATTCATGCGGATCATGTGACCCGTCATTAAATCGCAGTGAATCCACATCGACGCCATTTTCAACAAGTGGAATTGAGAAATACGAATGATCCCTAAATGTGCAGGAAGAGAAAAGTGGATGCAGATGGAAGTTACAAATACATGTTTGTGCCTTAAGGAGAAAAAAAAGCGATGTCTTTTGTGCTATGAGACAATCTTTGTCTGCATTTTGACACCAAACACGGAGCTACGTATGCTAAAGTTAGCCTTCCAGAAAAACAACAAAGTGTCCAAGAATAAAAAGTCAAAATCAAAAACCTTTTTTTTTCCACTTTTATGCATGTAAATGTTTCCGTGGACCGGTTAGAGGTTCAAAAAGAAAAACTTATCAGTTCACAGTATTTAATCTGAATACGACCATTACAGTTCATATTGGGCAATTATGATAAGGTTGCACGATAATATCAATTCATAAAATGATCAATTCTAAATGATCATTAGGTAGCCGTTCACCACAAATAATGCATAGCGGGTGCGCAGCTTGTGTATCACCTGTTGCGATAAACCCGTAACTTTGGTAGGAATATTGATATTGTCGTGTAAAATGGCGCGGCAGGCAGAAACAGTCGTTTTTCAAAGTAAGGTACGAAGGCCGAATGAAATTAATATAATTTATACCAAGAAAAATTTCCTTTGGGGCCCCCTGATCTAGATTAGATTAGATTAGATTAAATTCAGTTTTATTGTCATTACACATGTGAGGATACGGAGTAACGAAACGCAGTTAGCATTGAATCGCAAGTGTAAAAAGCAGAAGTGCACATGTGCAGAATGTGAATATGCACATATACAGATATTTGCAGATATTTACAGATGAATGTAGTATTTACAGATAAATGCTATTTTTTTTTTACTGCTAGTGCAAGTAGAAGTGGATAATATCGTGCAGATTATGTACAAATTGGTAGTGATAAGTAACAGAAGGGGAAAAAAACAGATGGAACTACAAGTGTGCAGATGTCTAATACAGTAACGAAACTAAACTGAAACTAAAAATTTTATTTCTCTATTTGACGTAAATGAGAGGATGAATGGTTTTATATGATGCATGAATTGGAGAGTGAATGTTTGCATCTGTCTAAATTTTACAATTTACAATTTTACATTTTTATCCGTTCCGCCAAACTATTTTCTTTGAATATTCTTATAGGTATATTCCATTATTATTGAATGTCGAAACTTCTTATTTTTTCCTGTTCTTTCATTTTGTTTGAACGATTACATACAAAATAATGTTGATGATTTTGAATTTTTTAAAGTTGAAATAAAATGCCAAAAAATATTTAAATATTCACATTACGATTTTCATTTTGTTCAATTTACACGATACCTAGTTGGCCCGCGCGCAAAAGTTAAATAGGAATTGAGGCCCACCAGTCAAAATAATCGCTCACCCCGGATCTAAATGACGTGTAAATGAAAGGGCGAACGTTCGTAGGTGTTTAAATCTTTCACCCAATGACGGAAATCCACCCCGTAATCGAGACGTCGGCCGTTTTTGTTTGCGCTTCTCAGGATTACGTCGTTTCCTCGGTAAACCGAGAGGATCCGCCGAAGTAAAGCTCCGCGGCGGAACAGGGCGCCGTTCGAGGCTTAAACCAGGCACGAAAAACAATTACTCTCCGAAGCGAATCTTCGCCGGTTGGAAGGCGGCGATTATGTTTGTTTACTGAAAAGATAATCGGACCTGGGTTTGAAAACTATTTTGCAAATAACTACAAGTGTCTGTTTCAAGTGGCGCCGCGTGCCAGATGGGGGAGGGATTAAAACGGGTTACTTTTACCCGCTTTTTTTTTCTACAACTTACAACTCCCTGGTTTCTTAACTTGTATTTGTTGGAGATGTGAGTAGGAAGTAAAACAGGTAGGATTTTTTTTCTCACACACTTTAGGTAGCAGGAAAATAATAAAATACATTTAACAAATATCTGACATCTGGTCGTGTTCTGTTCCATGAACAGTTGTCCGCGGTCTTTCACTTTCCCATTTTTTTTTATATTTCTGGCACGTCTCATTTGTGAACAAGGGCGCCGCCGCCGCCGCCGCCGCCGCCGCCACTTGAAACACTCGTCGATTGGGTGACTTTGTCGTCACGGCTCCCTGACCCGAGACGTCCGCAGGATTCTTCTGAGTTTCAGAGCTTCCGCTCTTCTGAAACCTCATCTTATCTAATTACGCACTGACTATTCCTGGTTAGAAACATATCAAAAAGAAGAATTAAAAGGAAATATGGTTGTAGGTCTGGACGACGTGTGAGTGGATTAAATGAATGGGTGAATGCTTGTATGTCTATGTCGTGTGAATGTAAATATATACATATACATACATAGACATGCATATATAAACATATATATATACATGATAGGAATTAAGAAGTGAATTGTTGTATGTCTATGGAGTGTGAATGAAAGGGTAAATTATTTTATTTCTCTATATAACATGTGAATGAAAGCGTGAATGGTGGTATGCTTATTGTATGTAAATATATATATATATATATATATGACAGGTAAATGAAGGAGGGAATTGGTGGATGTCCATGAAGTGTGAATGAGAGGATGAATTATTTTATTTCTGTGCGTAACACGTGAATGAATGGGTGAAAGGCTGCATATCTATATATATACATATGTGACATGTGAATGTGGGAGTGAACTGTTGCATGTATATATTTCATCATTTCTCCACATGATGTGTGACCGAACGGTTGTATGTTAATATATAAACGACACGTGAATGATTGTATATCTTAAACATATGAATAAAAGAGTGAATGGTTGCATGTTTAAATACATGCATGACGATGTGAATGAGGGGGTGAATTGCATGTCTGACATCCGTGATCAGATCCAGACGCCCCCAAACCCCCATTATAGAGAATGAATGAATGAAATAAAATGGCAAACATGTCGCAGCACACACACACACACACACACACACACACACACACACACACACACACACACACCGTTGCACGGTTATGCCTGATTTCACCCTTTCATATAAAAACAAACTCTGGAGACAAAACATCACCTGAGACCCCAAATGATTTAAATGTGTTGCCAGTGAACAAACGGCCAATGCAATTAAGGACGTTTAATTAGCATAACACACACACACACACTCACCATTGTTTGCCCCCCCCCCTCCACCCTACACCCACACAAGTTGCTCTCCTCTGTCACCAAAAAAGACAGAGTTGAACCACCAGCCTGTGGGATCCTGGAAGACCCTTGAATGTGGAGTGTGGGAGGAACACTCAGCACAAATCTACCGCTCTGCCCAGTCGAGACAAAAAAAGAAAGAGAACCCGGGGGAACGGGGAGAGCAAAAAAAAAAAAACAAAACAAAAAAAAAAAACAAGCGAGTCACTAAAAATACTGAGGAGAGAATGCCGGAAGGGAAAGGCGGGAGCGAGACAGGTAAGAGGGGAAGTCGGTGAATGATGTCCTTTGTCTCGGTATCGTGACGGAGAGGGTTTCCCGAAGGTGAACGTGGAGCCCGTCAGGATCTCCACCCCCCCCCCCGTCCCCCGCCGGCCCCGCGGTCGGGCTCTCGGCGCTCGCCGTCTCGGTTCTCACAAGCCCGCGAACTGTCATGCCATGAGGAATGCATTTTAAAACCGCGTCTGGGACACCGCACGCTCTGGACTATACCAAGGCAGACAGCTCACCGCAACATATTAGGTGACCGGTGCGATATTTGTCTAATACGTTTATGATCAGCAACACATGTCCGTCCGCTCGCACTTGATATCCTTTGCGGTCGGACGACGAGCGGCACCGACTCCCCCCCCCCCCCCCTTTTCGAGGTCTGACCCGTTCGGAGAGGCCGTGGAGCCGAGCCAGGCTATTCCTGCTCCGGCCTTTGATATGGATGGAGCTCATTATGTAACCCAATCTATTGTCAAAGAGCGTAACAATATGGGGGCCGGGAAGAGAGGTGTTGGTGTGTGTGTGGGAATCTTTTCGCGAGCTTCGCACCATTTCAGTGACGCTTTGGTTGGCAGCGACCGTCGGAGACGCTCCGAGGGGTCAGTTTTGAACCTTTGGAGTCTGTTTGTGTGTGTGCATACTTGAACTTTTGCACCACAGAGCTACACTTACACTTTACCACGACGAATCGCTGCCCTGCGATTACTGAGCACCTATCGCGGCTCGACGCAGTCGAACCTTGGCTTGCGAACGACCCTTAAATACGAACGAATCGAGTTTTCGATCAAATTCTGCACTGAGCTGTGAACAAGAATCGGTGCACGAACCTACAAGCAAGCATGGCCACAGGCTTTTAGCGTAGCTTTGCATGCTACTGTGCATTGTTTACATCATGGCATGGTCACAGCATGGTCACATGCTTTGTAGCATAGCATAGCCTTGAATGCTACTCTGCATTGTTTACATCATGGCATGGTCACAGGCTTTGTAGCGTAGCGTAGCCTTGCAAGCTACTGTGCATTGTTTACATCATGGCACGGTCACAGCATGGTCACATGCTTTGTAGCGTAGCATTGCCTTGAATGCCACTCTGCATTGTTTACATCATGGCATGGTCACGGGCTTTGTAGCGTAGCGTAGCCTTGCATGCTACTCTGCATTGTTTACATCATGGCATGGTCACAGCATGGTCACGGGCTTTGTAGCGTAGCGTAGCCTTGTGTGCTGCTCTGCATTGTTTACATCGTTCGTTGTTGTGTTATAACAGTTTTTTGTGTTTCTTTCACGAAGCTAACCCTCATTACGGGTCCCGAAGAAGTTAAAAGTGATAGTTAAATTGTTAGTTAGCGGTGTTAAGAAGAAGTGAAGGATTCCGTCCTATCTGAAGCAGGAAATAAGAGCGAAACATGACAGCGGCAACGACATGGCTCAGTCAACCGTCTGAACCATCCTGAAGAACAAAAATGCGCTAAAGGCGGTCGAGGTAGCTAAAGGAACAACAACGTTAACGAAGAAAAGTTATAGTTAGCCTGGATAAAAGAAAGACAGCTAGTTGAAGATAGCGTTAGCAGATAGCATTAGCAACGGTATCATAAGTGAGACTTTTGCTGATTCGGTGAAGGAAATGAAGATATAGGGTTACCTTTAATTCCTTTGCCACAAATAAACCAATAGAAAGGTTTTCTAAAGAGCGCGGTAAGCGGGCTCACATCGATTTCAATCGGAGACATTGATTCCTTTCGCGATTTGAGTCAAAGAACCGTTTAAATTCGTAAACCGAGGTTCTTCCGTTTGTTCCTCGCAGGCGCTGCAATGTGTTGCAAGGTGAGGGAGAAAATGCGACAGGTGTGAGATGATCCCGACCGCTCTTCATCTCGCTTCACGGAGACGCCCCTCGTGGCGGTGCGGCGAGGCTCCGCGGCGCTGGGGATCGGTGGGGCATGTGTGGGATGGGGGGGGGGGGTCTCGGAGATTTAGAGAAAGCCCTAGTGGTTTGCTGAGTTCATTATGGCTCAGCCAGTAAACCTCAGCGCGGTTGCAGATGTCACCCGCCGCACAATTCTTTGGTGCCTCCAAAAGCCACACAATATCCCTGACCGTCATTTGCTCTCACAGACGGGGGTGGTGGCGGGCGAGAGGGAGGGAAGGTTTGAGGCACCGTGGGTTGAGAGCTGGAACGCCGACGATACAGTCGGGATCGATCGGAAACCGAAAACGCGGTCTCCCGGATGTTAATAGTTTGCGATGCCCGCGCAGGAACCCCGACCCGGACGAGTGTCGGGGTCCGAGAGGTTTTTATGAAAGAGCGCGTCAGATTCGCCCTCCTTTTTTTTTTTTTTTTTTTTTTTTGCACCTCCGCTTTTCAGCGGCGTCCGCTCAGACCCGGCGATCACATTTTACTGTTAGACATGAAGTCACACAATATGAGTGGGCGCGCGGTGAAAAGAAGCAGCTCCGCCGCTCGGGTTGACAAAAAAAAAAAAAAAAAAAAAAAGAAAAGGAAAACAACAACTGCCGTTTGTCTCGATGACGGATTAATCGCGGCACTTGGTGAAATCGGAAAGGGCCTTGTGAGGGATCGGAAGGCCGATCCAGCTGGATTCCACCCGCCTGTCGGAAGGACGGT
Organism: Fistularia commersonii; assembly: GCF_037954325.1. NCBI lineage: Eukaryota > Metazoa > Chordata > Actinopteri > Syngnathiformes > Fistulariidae > Fistularia > Fistularia commersonii. Next base: position 2,498,911 of record NC_141311.1, read on the forward strand.
GACGGGAATATGCAAATATGCGCCGCTGTGACGCATCGACTTTCGTCCCCTTGGGTCGGGGCCGCTGTCGCAGACCACGGCGCTGATTTGAAGTAATTTCCTGACAGAAACCAGCCTGAAACTACGAGTTTATCTTTGCGATTCAAAGAAATTTACATTACATTACATTTGGCAGACGCTTTTATCCAAAGCGACTTACAATAGAGGACATAAGGACTGCAAATAACACTTGCAAATACAAAATTTGGTTTACTTGCAGAAGAAGAAACATCTCCAGTGCAAGATGTTTTTTTTTTTTTGCCTTGATTCTGCGACCTGGATATTAGCGCTGTCTCACAGCGCAGCTCTTCTCCTGCAGGATTTCATCACAGATGCTTTAATTTTTGCACAAAGTCGTACATGGAAACACACACACACACACACACAGCTAGACAGATAGGTGGTTTTTCACGCTGGAACTCGGGCCCGTTGGTGTGTAAGGATTATATGATTAAATAAGTAAAACGATCTGCGGTCGGGTAGGACGATGCTTTGATAACATGGGGCTCTCACCGGTGATATCCCTGAGAAGAGGTGCGCTCGCTGCTGCAGGGGAAAGAAGACGGGAGGCCGCGCCGCTGACGGCTCGGGGGTTACCGGAGGTGAAGTACGCCCGATTTAAAAAAAAAAAAAAAAAAAAAAAAGATCCCGAAGAGGGGAAGGTTATCTGAATGAGAACGTCTTTCTTGGGCGAGATGAGGGGAGGTCACGGGTCAGATTTGGGTTGTAGTTGCATCATCACATGTTCACCGTGAAAATCGGTTAATCGCGTCCCTGAGCTGTTACCTAACCTTCTCCTCAGAGGCCTCTTCTTCTCTCACACCATCCCATCTTCCTCTGGACCTCCTGCAGCTCCAACGTCGGCATACAAGAATCTTCTTCTTCTTCTTCTTTCGGCTTTTCCCGTCAGGTGTCGCCACAGCGAGTCAACTTTCTCCATCTAACCCTATTCTCTGTATCTTCCTCTCTCACACCAACTACCTTCATATCCTCTCTCACTACGTTCATAAACCTTCTCTTTGGTCTTCCTCCAGACCTCTTGCCTGGCAGCTCCAATTCCAGAATCCATCTACCAATATATTCTCTATCCCTTCTCTGTACATGACCGAACCATCTCAGTCTGGCTTCTCTGACCTTCTCTCCAAAACATCTAACATGTGCCGTTCCTCTGATAGACTCATTCCTGATCCTCTCCATCCTGGTCACTCCCAGAGAGAACCTCAACATCTTCATCTCTGCAACCTCTAGTTCTGCCTGCTGTCTTTTGGTCATTGGAACAGTTTCTAGTCCAAACATCATCGCTGGTCTCACCACTGTCTTGTTCTCCTTTCCTTTTATTCTGTCCGATAGTCTTCTATCACATAGTACCCCTGACACTTTTCTCCACCCATTCCAACCTGCTTGGACCCGTCTCTTCACCTCTTTTCCGCACTCTCCGTTGCTCTGGACTGTTGACCCTAAGTACCTGAAATCCTCCAGCTTCTTGATCTCCACTCCCTGTAGCCTCACCGTTCCACCCGAGTTCCTCTCATTCACACACATATATTCTGTCTTGCTGCGACTAACTTTCATTCCTCTCCTTTCCAGAGCATACCTCCACCTCTCTAGATGTTCCTCTACCTGTTGTCTGCTCTCGCTACAGATCACAATGTCATCCGTAAACATCATGGTCCATGGAGATTCCTGTCTAACCTCATCTGTCAGCCTGTCCATCACCATTTGAAACAAGAAGGGGCTCAGAGCTGATCCCTGATGGAGTCCCACCTCCACCTTGAACTTCTCTGTTACCCCTACAGCACACCGTACCAGTGTCTCACAGCTAGCATACATGTCCTGCACCAGTCTAACATACTTCTCTGCCACTCCAGACTTCCCCATACAATACCAGAGCTCCTCTCTTGGTACCCTGTCGTATGCTTTTTCTAGGTCTACAAAAACGCAATGCAACTCCCTCTGACCTTCTCTGTACTTTTCTATTAGCATTCTCAACGCAGATCCTGTTGAATAATCTAGTCAGAAAATCTACCGCTGCCTCTCCTAGACACCTCCACACCTCCACGGGTATATCATCGGGCCGGCATACAAGGATCTTCTAATTGGGAAAAATTTGGAATTATCAAGCCCATGTCTGTATTTCTTGGATCCAATTTCCCCATCAAGAGTTAGCGTAGCAGAAGTGTCCGGTCGTTCTCAGAAGACAGCAGGAGGACACCAATGTTGAAGTTGTCTGGTCTGGAGTTAGCAAAGGGACGAATAAGTAGGAAGGGGAGCTTCAGGCCATGTTGGAGGTATGAAAGCGGCTGGAGGAGGAGGGCAGGGATCCAGGGCGTCCCAACCGGGAGGAACCTGTGAGAGGAGAGAAGTTCCCGTCCGGGAAGGATGTCGGTGATCTCAGATTTGATGAATGAGTTCGGAGGAGATTCATGCAAATGGAGCGGTTTTGCGAGGAAAGTCCACAATGCGAAACGCCGCATTGTCGGATGACAACTGCGCAACGGAGAGGCGCCGACTGTTGACTCACTGGTTGCCGGGCGAGTTTGGTCGAGAAGAACGCGGCAAATAAAGGCAGCGTGTGGAGCATCTGCAGCTTCCTGTGAGGTTTATGACATCAGACTGCTCAACACAGCGGGGCGTCGAGAAGATCCGGTGATGAAACTTGGTGAAACTCTGGAAGACCAGCGCCCCCTCCCTCGTCCTCACGGACAGGAACGGCTGTCACTCCGAGAGCATCCTTGGAGTTTATCCCGCTTCATGTGGCTGAGGAACATCACGTCATCGCGGCCTTTATTTCTCATTTCCCATCACTGACATGAATCATTCACTCTATTTTCATTTGTTTGCAGGATAGAATCGATCCCGGGGGTCGGTGCTGGTTCTGGTGACGGCGCTGGTGTGTGTTAGTGGCGGCGCACATGTGCAAATCTGTCAACTGTGGTTTGTGATGTTTAGTCTTGCTTTGTCAGCACTTCTTGAACCCTTTCCAGAAAAGCTTTCAATCCGCCATCATCCTAGACTCCCCTTGCATCACCCCTTCTCGCCGGAGTTTCTCATCCTACCGAAGCGACGAAAAACGTCGACAAAACGCGACGCAGGGGGGGGCTCGCCAGCGATGGGCGTCCCGGAAGACGCTTCATAATTAAACATTTACAGGTGATACATAAAGTTTAGCATTAAAAGTCCCCTTCCAATCACGGCGTGATGCAACTTCCTGCACAAACGCCGAACTGCTGCTCCTATAGAGCTTTACCTTATTTGAACTTACGCATCCTCACTATCCGGCAATAACAAAAGGGACGCCACTCGAGCCTCTACTCAGTCTGTGCGCACGCGAGGACCGTGCGCGATCCCCGACGCCGAAGCGTGCCCGCCGCTTTCATCCGTAATGAGTCTCCGCATCCAAAGCGCTGGACAACTGCTCCGCTCCGTAATAACTTTTGCTTTCTCGCCCCTTGCAGCTGTCCGGTCACCCGGGTCCTCGGTTCATAACAACAGCTGAGGCTGAACCTCTTTTCTTACATCAACCTCAAAGTCACGGCTGGAAAAAAAAAAAAAAAAAAAATCCCCCCTCGACCTCGAGTTGGTATTTGAGGAGAAGGGGCGAAAAGGGGCTGGAAGCAAAGATTTTCCCCTTAATGTTGATTTAATTTTGTAAAACGTGCGGAGATTTGAGCGGCAGATGTGTCACGTGCTTCGTTTCCATTCCCAGATTCCACATCAGCTCAACCCACTCAGCTCCGCCGAGCGCTGGGAAAGAACAAAAAAGCAGAGGCCTCTTGTAACAGCTCTGCACACAACGGCCAGTGTATCTCTTACCCCCTGTGACACTCCTCCCACACACACTTCCTCTCTGCGGATCGGGGTTAAACAGAATCATATTAAAGAAATGTCAGTTCATGGCCGGAGGTTAGAATACGCCTGCTCTCGTCACTTCCTCCCGGAGAAGACCCACAGCGGAGGCACGATTTCTATCTAAGAAAAGAGGGCAAAGTCCACTTGTTTATCCAATTTGAATTCGAATCGGAAGCCAAACGCGAATCGGAATCAGAATCAGAGCCCAATCGGAATCCGAATGCGAATTAGAAACCAAATCCGAATCAGAGTCACATTGAAATCCCCCCGCTGCAGGACTTTTTCTTCAAGCCGACTCAGAATCCGAGTCCGAATCAGAAACCAAATGCGAATTGGAAACCAAACCCGAATCAGCATCGGCATCCGAATCAGAATCACCGGCCGAATCAGAATCACATTGAAATCCCCCTCTGCAGGACTGTTTCTTGAATTCGTCTCAGAATCCAAGTCCGAATCAGTATCCGAATCAGAATCCAAGTCCGAATCAGAATCTGAACGCGAATTAGAAACCAAATCAGAATCCGCATCGGCATCCGAATGAGAATTACCAGACGAATAAGGATGACATTGAAATCCCCCTCTGCAGGACTTTTTCTTCAAGCCGACTCAGAATCCGAGTCCGAATCAGAAACCAAATGCGAATCAGAAACCAAACCCGAATCAGCATCGGCATCCGAATCAGAATCACCGGCCGAATCAGAATCACATTGAAATCCCCCTCTGCAGGACTGTTTCTTCAATCTGACTCAGAACCCAAGTCCGAATCGGTATCCGAATCAGAACCGAAATCCAAATCAGCATCCAAATCAGAATCACATTGAAATCCCCCTCCCAGGATTGTTTCTTCAATCTGACTCAGAATCCAAGTCCGAATCAGTATCCGAATCAGAATCCAAGTCCGAATCAGAATCCAAGTCCGAATCAGAATCTGAACGCGAATTAGAAACCAAATCAGAATCCGCATCGGCATCCGAATGAGAATTACCAGACGAATAAGGATCACATTGAAATCCCCCTCTGCAGGACTTTTTCTTCAATCTGACTCAGAACCCAAGTCCGAATCAGTATCCGAATCAGAACTCACATCTGAATCAGAACCCGAATGCGAATCGGAAACCAAATCCGAATTTGCATCGGCATCCAAATCAGAATCACCGTCCAATTCATGATCACATTGAATCCCCCTCCGCAGGACTGTTTCTTCAATCCGACTCATAACCCAAGTCCGAATCAGTGTCCGAATCAGTATCCAAATCAGAAACCAAATCCGAATCAGCATCGGCATCCGAATCACCGTCCAAATCAGGATCTCATTGAAATCCCCCTCTGCAGGACCGTTTCCTCAATCTGACTCAGAGCCCAAGTCCGAATCAGTATCCGAATCAGAACCCAAATCCGAATCAGAACCCGAATCCGAATCACAGCGGAGTTCCCCTCTGCAGCATTGTTGTTTTTTTAGCCCGAGTCAAAATCAGAATCATGATTTAAATCGCATTCAGAATCAGAATTGTAGCAAAGGCCCTTCCGCAGCAGATCAACGCAAATTTGCACCCATTCAACCAATCCGAATCCGGATCACAGCGAAGCTCCGCCCCTCTCAGATCTGTGAATCCGATCCGAATAAGATCAGCATCCCGATTGGCCAGATATGTCCACAGATCCAAGAACTTCTGCCTCCGTTTTAGCTCCACCTCGCGTTGACGTGAAGGTAGACGAGGACCTCGCGGAGACAGAATACAAAGTGTAGAGAGCAGAGAAAAAGAGTTGCAGTCGCCATAGAAACCAGCTAAAGCGGCGTGATATGACCCTTTAAAACATAAACTGAGAGGCTGTCAGTTGTTTGGCAGATGCAAACTCGTGTTTTAACACTAATGAAACTATCCTCTCATTGCATGTGTGTGTGTGTGTGTGTGTTTTCCAACACTGGGTTACGTCTGTGTGAGTGCGTTGCCCGTGGAAACCAGCACCGTGAGCCTCCACAGGATGGCACTGCAACACTTGTGCTCGCGTCCACTCTCGCACCAGGGTTCTGCTGCTCCACCAAGTGATGGGAAAAACACATTACTCTGCATTTCTACGCTCCCAGTATTTTTGCGCAGGCTGATAAACATCTCAACAACAGTGTCTGATGGACTTTACTTGCACCGACCTTTGCTCCCTGTGATACTAAGATATATCGTCCTCTTCTCTTTTGGGCTTTTCCCAAACCTTCTTCATCTCTGTATCCTCCTGTCTCACACCAACTAACTTCATATCCTCTCTCACGAGGTCCATCAATCTTCTCTTTGGTCTTCCTCTAGACCTCCAATTCCAAAATCTGTCTATCAATATACTGATTATCCGTCCTCTGTCCCTGACCTTCTCTCCAAAACATCTAACATGTGTCGTCCCTCTGATGGACTCATTCCTGATCCTCTCCATCCTGGTCACTCCCAAAGAGAACCTCAACATCTTCATCTCTGCAAACTCCAGCTCTGCTTTCTGTCTTTTGGTCATTGTTATTGTTTCTAGAGCATACAGCATCGCTGGTCTCACCACTGTCTCCAACACCTTTCACTCTTCTATCTCTTCATACCCCTGACATTTTTCTCCACTCATTCCAACCTGCTTGAACCTGTTTCTTCACCTCTTTTCCACAGGCTCCTGCACTCTGGACTATTGACCCCAAGTACTTGAAATCCTCCAATGTCTCGATCTCAACTCCCTGTGGCCTAACCGTTCCACCTGGGGTCCTCTCATTCACACACATACACTCTGACTTGTTTTGACTAACCTTCATTCCTCTGCTGATCCTTGACGAAGTACCACCGCCACCTTGAACTTCGCTGTTACACCGGCAGCACACCTCACCGCTGTCTCACAGCGAGCATACATGTCCTGTACCAGTCTAATATACTTCTCTGCTGCCCCAGACTTCTTCATAACAATACCAATACCAGTAACAATACCAGTACACTGTAACACTGTACACTGTAACAATACCAGTGTTCAATACCAGTGCTTTTCCTAGTTCGTACAAATACACGATGCCGTGAAGTGACACTAGAAGACCAAATTTTGAGAGCTGACCGTCAATTTTTACTTAAATAACCTCCAAGATGGTGAGCTAAACTGTAACTTGGCAAACCCCTCTTTTGTACATTGCCTCTTACCTTAGCAACACGCTGACGGCCATGTCCTATTTTTAAGCGCAATCAAAATCATATCAAAATCAGTGGCAGCCGGAGGGACGTAAAAAGTCCAGGACGCAAACAGCATCGAACTTAAAAAGGAGGGACATTGTGGCATTTTAACGTCACAGAATGTGGGAAATATCATGTTTAGAACTTCCACAACCCTTTTTTTTTATGAAGTTCTATCTGTACATATATATATTTAGTGTTCCATTTATTAATCCACCCTGCAACAACGGTTTTATGGCTATAAAAATCTTATTATGCAGAGATGCATAATACAAACCCAGTGTAGCTCCAAAATGACTCCAAACATGTCGATCATGGGCAAATAAAAAGCACTCCCGGCAATACAGTTTTGCAGTGTTCCTCGGGGCACAGCTTAGTGGACTGAAAGTCACGGACAAATCCTTTTCCTCGCTGTAACAGACTTGCTAGGTTCAGAATTGCCCGACTTTTCTTGATGATGTCCAGCTTTTCTTGAAAAGTCCGTCTTGAAAATAGCTTTGACAATAATTCTGCAACCAGAATCTTTCAGCCATCATGTGTTGACAAATTAGCTATTATATCAACACAGCTATATTTGTGTTTGTGCTAGCACTGGCTTGCACACTCTCTGATTATCCAGTCAAAGGGCGTGTGACACACTGACATTACCGTACCTTCAAGAAGGCCTTGGTGTCGCAACTCAAAATCTGATTGGTTGAAGTAACAGTTTCATCGACACTTATTTTTTGTAAGAGCAATCTGATTCTACAGGCAGATTTTTTGACTTTGACCCCTGCCTGGCAACAAATAATGGCTGAAATGTGATTGGTTAAATGTTTTAATATGAAAATACGTGTCTGGAAGCAGCAAAGCCAGAGAAAAAGCTATGATATGAAGCGGACAGAGTAATTGAAATTATTTGATAAGTATTCATGGACAAAATATAATTAAAATCAGTTTGCGATTTGGATATTTTTAGGGCCAGCAGAGAAGGCCTTGCAGGCCCTGACGGCCCACCCTGATATATATATATATATATATATATATATATATATATATATATATATAGAATATTAAAATATTAACTAAGAGTGAAGGATGAAATACAGAGTAGGAAAACAAGGCTACGTCGGCTCTTTTGCTGGATTTTTTTTTACAAGCTAATAAATGATAATTTGATAATATATCAAATGCAACTGAATCCATCTTTGCAGGTTTTCCCTGCCGACACATTTCAGCAACGTCTAAAATAATGATAATTTTCTCATTTGTTCTGTTTCTCAGAGGTAAACTGTGATTTCTCACCAAGGTCCGGCACTGAAACGTCATTTCCATTATTATCCAATTCATGAGATTTTGCATTAATACATAATGCATAAGGCTGGTTCCTTTGCCTGTCTTTATTCATCTTACTGACGTTATAACTTTGCATAATCATATGCCTTATTCAAGAATATAAAGTAAATAAAGACAAATTCTATTGATAAAAACTGGGAGAAATGATTGGGTTTAGAAACTGTAATACAACATACTGGCATTTATGGTTTATGTGTAAATAATATTACAATATTACATGATGTTTGGCTGAATTCCCAGACCAGAATGAAAAGAGGGATGGCGAAGATCTGGATGCTGAGGTTGGAACTGCCAGGACAGGAGGTTTGGAGGAAGACCAGAGAGGAGGTTTACGGACAGGAAATGAGAGAAAAGGCTGCAGTGGAGATGGTTCGATGGAGGCGTGTGATTGGCTGTGGGTTAGATGGAGGCGTGTGATTGGCTGTGGCGACCCGCGAAGCGAGCAGCCCAAAGGAGAAGAAGATTCAGCTGAATTGCCTGAATGAAAACAGAATAAAAGAGCTGTTGTTGTTGATGTTGCAAAGACACTTTCCTAGAAAAGCATCCAGGTTGGGATCGGGAACTTCACCAATCTCACTCCAACAAGGCCAGGCTGAAGAACGCAAGGCAAAGGACCATTTGCAAGTTCAGGCTCTTCAGTCAACCAGTAGATGTCCTCAGTGATCCAGGATTGAGTCTGAGGTGATTTGAAACTGGATTTGTGCTCAAAGCTAAGACAGACTTAGCTTACAAACAAAAAAAACAAACAAACTGCAGAGTTGGACAGATACAACAACCACAAATTTGTTTATCAAGCGATCAATATGACAATGTGAGACCCTCAAAGCTGCGATGAACCGTTTTTTGTCTTTTTTTCACGACTCGATGCAAGCAAAACTCCCAACGGGGAAAAAATTAAAAAGACAACTAGTCCCTGAAGTCTGATTGGTAATTCTGGAAGAAGAAAGTTACTGACGGCGGGAGAGGAAGTGGAAGCAGTGGTACGAATTTGGGAGGTGAAAAGCACTCCGACGACCAAATACTGAAAGCAATGCTTAGCAACAGACTCCTCTGAGTCCCTGTTGTCATGGAGACGAGCACGACATGCAGAAATGTACGCTCATTCACCAATTTACTAACCGGCAGTTAATTCAACACGTGCAATAAATCTGTCTATTCCTGCAGGTCCTACAACAACCAACTGTGGTAAATCTCCATTATCTGTAATTTACAATAAAATATCACACACACACACACACACGCACACACACACAAATTCATGAATTAATGAAAACAAAATATGTATATGTTCCAAAAAAATACGGTTGCAATTTTCTGATGAAAATTGCATCCAGTTACAAAAAAAAAAAAAAAATATAATGAAATTTAGTTAAGGAACAGTGAAGGTGGCTCTTTGACAAGGCATACACACACATGCACAGACATAAATGCACACACACACGCACAAACATAAACATAAACACACACACACACACACACACACACACATTTATGAATGAAAACAAAATATTAATATATATTAATGCAAAAATACAGCCCCAATTTCTAGATGAGCTAACAAAAATAAAATAAAATAAAATAAAATAAAATAAATAATATAAAATAAAATAAAATTGATATGGCAAAGCAGTTCATTGAGACATTTGAAAAAATCTGCTCACCAAAAGTGCTCCAAAAAAAAAGATTGATTTTACACATAACACAAAGAATGTATTCTCGCACGCATGACGTTTTGAACAAAAACATAGGCTGTTCTTAAGATGCTAACCAGCGATGTGTGTTAAACATGTTATTGCGGCACCATTTTTAAAGAGATTTTTTTCATTTTGCGTGCGCCTCTTGTTGGATATATCATGTCATCTTAACATTTTGACATTATCTTTACCACTTTTTGAGAGCAGACCCGAGAAACTGATACTTTTTCACACAAATACAGATAGACAGGAATGGGGAATAAAAAGCGTTCTCGATCGAAGGGCTTCAGCATACAATATAAAACATCGAATATTGATAAGTGTCTGGAGAAAAGGTATGTCGTGGGTTTGTAGGAGAGCCATCAGACACGATTCTTTGACCAAACAGACGGCGCTTGTGTAACAATGAGATTATGTCACATATCAGAGGGCAATGTGGAGTGGGACGGCAGGTGGACATCGTGCACGCAGTCACGTGAACCTTCAAGAAGACTTCCATCAAGGAGAGGGAACACTAACATCCAGGATCATTAACTTTCATTGATGAGGCATTGAAGATGTATTCTTGTCCTGCCTTTTTCCAAGACTTCTGGAATGAAGTGGCTCATAAGTGGCTCTACACATAAATTTAAAGCAGTATCTCCACGGACGCAGGCGCAGAAGAAAAGTGCATTAGCCAAGACCAAGAGGCGTGCATGTTGTGATGGTTCTGGGAGCGCTGGGGGAGCAGCAACACGTGTGCAATAAACAAATAATTCTAAGGCATAAAGATGAATTTCTTGCAACCCAAGTTTGTTTTGACTTATTTTCTTCTGTTGACGGCCACTAGATGGCATATAAATCCAACTCTCATCTAAAATGCATCTGTACGCGTGATACTGCAAAAAGTCTGACTTTTAAAAATTTGACAGACGGTTCGGGTCGACACGAGATACGATACATATATAAAAAAAAAACAAAAAAAAAAAAAAACGCATTTGTTAACCGTACATATCAGACTTGTCTGACATTTGCTTTGAAAATAAAACTTGCTTTTGAAGGTTCTGACGTTGGCTTGCATTTCATGCACAATACACTTTTTCCCTTTTAGTTTCACGTCCAGCCCATTCAGCTCAGGAAAATCCTTAAGTAGCTCCAGAAATGAAATAATCTGTTTGATCCATTCATTCAATCATTCACATCAAGTATGAATTCTGTATCGATCAATGGCGGGCCGGATTAAAAAGACCAACGGGTCGGATGTGGCCCGCGGCCCGTAGTTTGCCCACTTTTGCTCTAAATATATATATGAATATAAAGAAGAAAAAAAATCGCCACCGCAGACAGTGTCAAATGCACACCTTCACACGGTTTGAAATTTATAACTCATTATTTGCACCTCTACCATCTCCTCCACTCCATAAAAACACACTGCCATCATGTGCTCACTGAATATCCAAATTTCAAAATGGTCAGTAAAAATAAATGTATAAATATACTACTCACAAAAATAAAGGCAGCACTCAAACAACACAATGTAACTCAAAGTCAATCACACGTCTGGGAAATAAAAGTGTCCACTTGGGAAGCAACACTGATTCATTTGGACTTGTTTTAAGGCCATTACATCACCTGTTTTTATATTTTCATTTTGAGCGTGACTCCAAATCCAGACCTCCATGCGTTCATACATTGGATTTCCAGTCATCCTGTTGTCAACACATTCAAACCATGTAAAGAAAAAGTATTTAATAAGAATATTTCATTCCTTCAGATCTAGGATGTCTTATTTCAGAGTTCCCCATATTCTTTTTGAGCAGTGTATATATATATATATATATATATATGTATGTATATATAAAATACATATATCTTCCATCCTCATCCTGTTTATCTTTATCCTTGTTGTCTTTCTGTTAAATTGTCCCCTTAATGGTCTCTACAATTTATATGTATATACATATTTTTATACATATTTATTGATATTATTATTGTTGTGCTCCTGTGACAAATGAATTTCCCCGAAGGGGATCAATAATGTATTATCTCATCTTATCTTATATTTATTCATATGCTGATAACATGCTGTTAACTTTAGTTGATGCTAATAATGTCTGATTGTAAATGGCTTCTATGGAATAAAGTCTATCTATCTATCTATCTATCTATCTATCTATCTATCTATCTATCTATCTATCTATCTATCTATCTATCCATCTATCCATCTATCCATCCATCCATCCATCCATCCATCCATCCATCCATCTATGGCAGTCAGAAATGGATGTCCCATCATGGCTGATCAATGTATTGATTGGTTATGCGTTCTTTCCTGATGACTCAATGGGCCTCAGACATGGTGACTCGTGCACAGTCACGCCTTACAAAAAACAAAAAAAACAAAAAAAAAAACCCTTAAACACAAGGAAGCCGGTGTTTTTCCCCTCAGTTCTCGCTGTCTTCCAGCAGGTGAGGCTTCGGGTCGATCGTGACTCACCAACCCAGACGGACTCAGGAGGCCAACGCGGGTCGATCGGCAGAAACAAAAAAAAAAAAGGGACATTATTTCTAATTATTTCTAATGCATCACCCGGACTTAAATTTAACTGATAAAATGAGTTGCGTTTTCTAATTTTTTAAAATATTCCACATGTCTTGCATGTCCACCAGCGTGAAGGGATGCTGCTCACTTGTTAAATGTACCTGGATTTAAACGTGTCGGCAAAGTTTCGAGACGTTTCACGCGCTTGGGGAAACCTGGGGCTGCAGCCATGACGCATGTTTGGTCGATGCGGTACACACACACACACACACACACACACACACACACACACACACACACACAACATAGCAGACCGTTCATTCACTGTCTGAAGGACCGGAGCCTCTCCCGGCTGTCACCGCGCGAGAGGTGGGGTTCATCCCTGATGGACCGGCGGTCGATCGACGGTTTGTAGGGATGTGCAAGCGTTCACCATGTCGTTCGCACGCCGCCTACAAACGGTCTTTCATTCTGCAAGCCTGGAGAATTCATTTTCTCTGGTGGACCTCCTGGTTGGAGTGCCAGAGGAACCCGGAGAACCGAACAACCTCCCTGCAGACACAGGGCTTCTTTGCACAACTTGCCATTTTGCCTCACCAACCATGATCACCATGATTTCACTCTTCATTTATTTAATGTGTGTGTGTGTGTGTGTGTCTGTGTCTGTGTGTGTGTGTGTGAGAGAGAGAGAGAGAGAGAGAGAGAGAGAGTGATTGAGCACAGTAGTAGACCATGCAGTTAGTAAGGAACTCCTTAACTGACAATTGGACCTTAAGACAATATGAAGGTTTGGTTTCTTAATACTCTCATGTAAGTTTGTGTGTGTGTGTGTTTGTGTGTGTTTTTGTGTGTGTGTGTGTGTGTAAACAGAATATTAGACCATGTCGTGAGTAAGGAAGTCTTTAATTGATGATTGGACTTGTTGCAGAACCTTTAGTCAACGTGTAGGCTTGGTTTTTAAGTGTGTGTG
>NC_141311.1:2517500-2622500 GCF_037954325.1 Fistularia commersonii
GGTGATGTGCTACGGTGTGATGGACAGGACGCCGGTCCCGTCCGCTATCTTCATGATGGATTATGGAAAAAAACCAGAGTGCTTTGGGCTGCTCCCTCCAGGGGTCGCCACAGCCAATCACATCTCACTCTGCATCCTTTTCTAACATCTAGTCGTCTTTCTCTCCATCCCTAAACCTCCTCCCTGGTGTTCCTTCAGACCTTCTTGCCTGGAAGCTCCAACCACACACATCTTCACCATCCCTCCGCTGTCCACATCCAAAACATCTCAGGTTTTTTTTCCCTCCAGAACATCTCACACGTGCTGTTCCTGATCCCATCCGTCCTCTTTTCTCCCCAAGAGGAACCTCCACGTCTTCATCTCTGCTGCTAAGCATCAAGCAGCCTGTCCTTCACACACACACACACACACACACACACACGTGAGACGGCTTATCTCACCGACAGTTTATAACAACTGAACAGAAAAGTCTTCCACCGCCAAAACACACATATTGTACTTTGCACAGAACACGTGGATTCGTGCACGTCCGTCCGTCCGCGCACAGCGACACGCGCGCGCAAACAGGGATTTCCAACAAGTAGGTGGATCCAGGTGGGTCAAGTCACTGGCACAGGCAGTCACTAAACAACAGGTACAGCCGGGTCACATGAGAAGGGGAACCGGACACGTGCCGAGCGGCCGGTCGTGAATGAGCGAACCGTAGGCGTGCGCGCAGACGCTCTTCCATGAACATGCGTTTCCGTAATTCTTCTTCGGCGCTCCATCGGGAAAGCCTAAGTCACCGCGAGCGACGGGCGTCGTCACGCCGTTCCTCCCCTGTCGCCTCTGCGTCGGTAAAGGTCAGTTATTTTGTTCCTAAGTGGCATTTTTTTGCAGCGAGACGCCGGCGAACCGAGAGCGAAGGTCCCCTTTCGGTAGAAAACGTGATTTGGCTAATATAATTTACGGCGCCTCACGCTTTTTTTTCGGCGCTTCCACAAAAGACTACGTAGGTCCAATCTAAGTGAAGCCGGTGGCGGAAAAAAAAAAAAAAAAGAGGAGATCAATGCCGAAGTGGGAGTAAATAATGAAGTCCTAATTGGAGTCGCACGTGCGCGGAAGGTGCTGATACATATGCATGCTGTTTTAAAGGCGTCACGTGCAAAAGAGAGAACACAGAGGAAGTTTTTCATTACGCCGCACATGGGAGGGAATTTAGATATTCAATTCAGCGATAACAGGGTTTTGCTGGGCCTGAACAAGAACATCACTGCTTTTGTATTCTTTTGCCCACCTCGCGTCTCCAGTATTTACCGCTTTCTTTCGGTTCGCCCGCTCCACTATCTGGAATGTCAAGCTCAAATAGCGCATTTTGACTTTCTTAAATGGAAGAAATGTTTGCACGTCGACTTCATTCATTTGTTTTCTTCCTGCGCTCGGGGTTGCAGGATCTGGCCTCTTCTGCCCTTCTCTTGGTCTCTGTAGCGCCGGGCACGTCTGGTGTCGCTGAGACCCAATTCTGCAGCGCTCTGGGACGACACACACTTTTGAAATTTGAAATAAGCGTCATTTTACACCTGGCGTTTAATCTCTAATGCAGCTCCGTTGCATTTTCACGCATTGTGAAGTGGACCTTCAATACTTGGCGGATTTTTTTTGTCATTCGTTATACTGGATTTATCGTTCTCTAGCGTTTTTTTTTTTTTGCAGTATTTGAACATTTTTTTTGTGACCTGTAATATCATTACCTGGAAGTAACACTATGCCCAAGTTTTTCCCTTGTTTTAGTGTAAATAGGGTAAACAGGTAAATTTTTAAAAATATTTTGAGGTAATGAACTGTTCCTCTAAAAAATGCATGACAAATTAATATTGAAAATTTATATTAAAAAAGAAGTGATGAAATTACACCCTAAAAATATTGTTGAGTTAAAAGAGAAAATGATGTCAATGTGGGAAAATTTGCCACTAGAATTTATTAGAAAATGGATTGGTAGCATGTATAAGAGCAGGTATAATGTTTACAAGGCTATTCTGGTTATTAAATAAATCTTTTTATTTATTTATTTATTTATTTTTGCTATTTTTTTATTGTTTTTATAGAAATAAGAAAATAAAAGATCATTTTAATGATATCACTAGACGTTTTTATCATCAAAAAATAATTTTGTTTTTCAAATTTTGAAGCAAAAAAATACATTGCAAAGTTACTTTTGCAGTTTTTCCTTGCCAGTTTGTTTTTTTAACCCACTGTAAAAAAAAAAACCCGGGATTAGCGATACATGGATGCGTGAAGATGCAACGGAGCTGCGATGGAGATTCAACACGAGGAGAAAACGACAGGCGAAAAACAGACCTCCTCTGGATTCCTTTTAATTCATCCACACGGCGGCTGCGCGCTAATTTCAGATTTTCAAAGCGTGCGTTGTACATTGTATTCAACAAATAAAAGTGTAACGGCGGGATATGAGAAACCACAGGTGTCACCTGATTGGAAGTTCTTGCAGGCGGGGCTGAAGTCTGAGGAGCCTCTGTTCAAGGATGCTTAAGCGTTTGCAAGAGAGTCGGCGGTTGCCGGGGTGAACGACAAAAGTCGTGCACGCAGCCATCAAGTGTGCATCTTTAAGTCCAAGCGAGTCTCTTCAAGTAGGTGTCTCAGCGTGAACTGAGCACGTGTGGTAGCGCGTGAGGATCAGCGCCAGCAGATGGTTACAGCATTGCTGTCGTTTAGGAGGCGCGTCCCTCCGTTTATCTCCAAACGCCGCTCGCCGCCCACCAACTGTCGGGCAGTCGTACGCGGATTGCGGGTGTGTATGCAGCAGTGGTGGGCCTGCAAGGCCTTCTCTGCTGGCCTAGAAAATATCTGAATCACAGATTGATTTTAATTATACTCTGTCCGTAAATGCTTAAATAATTCTAAATGGTGAGGCAGCTTCCTTTGATAGCTTTTTCCCTGACTGTGCTGTTTCCACACATGTATTTTCCTAGTCAAGCATTTAACCAATCAAATTTCAGCCATTATTTGTTGCCAGGCAGGGTCAAAGTCAAAGACATCTGGCCAGAGGCCTGCAGAATCAGATTCTTGGGCCTTGGGCTTTGAGCGAAAAATAAATGTTGATTAAATGATTGCCTCAACTGATCAGATTTTGAGCTGTGACACCAAGGCCTTCTAGAAGGCTACAATAACGTCAGCGTGACACACGAATATGCTAGCCAGAGCTAGCAGGCTGCATCTGTAGCGAGCTACACGAACACAA
The DNA here is from genome assembly GCF_037954325.1 of Fistularia commersonii. Classification (NCBI taxonomy): domain Eukaryota; kingdom Metazoa; phylum Chordata; class Actinopteri; order Syngnathiformes; family Fistulariidae; genus Fistularia; species Fistularia commersonii. The sequence goes on from NC_141311.1 coordinate 2,520,739, forward strand.
ATACAGTTGTGTCGAGATAATAGCTAATTTGTCAACGCATGATGGCTGAAGGGAGAGAAGAAGACAGACTTTTCAAGAAAAGCTGGCCATCGCCGAGAAAGGTCGGGCATTTCCGAAGCCAGCAGGCCTGTGACAGCAAGGAAAAGGATCTGTCTGATACTTTCAGTGCATCGTAAGATGTTTTTTAAAGCCATAAAACAGCTATTGAGGGGTGATTTGATAAATGGAGCACTACTGAAGGCCTAGGTGTCAAATGCACAGCCTGCTACTGGTAAACAGTCACTTCTCACTTCACGAAAGGCGTTTACGACTTTAACCAATATTCATGTAACGAAAACATCTCGAAGTTTGGACGTCGACGTATATGCGGCGAATACAGTGGCGGCGCAGTCGAGTGTAAGTGTACCCAAACACAGCCGTGTACGATAAGTCTCATTCAGTCACCATTACCGTAGTGCACTTTAATTAGTGACCTCCAATTTTTCAAAAGTACTTTGGATACTTTTTATCCCCTGAAGTTGTCAAAAAAAAGAAAGGCAAGCAGTACAGTACAGGTATAAAAACGGAAAAGGAGTACTGGATTGAATTGGAAGATAGTGTATAGCAGTAACACCAACTCAATTATCAACCTTAGGCAAGGCTAACTTGTAACTTTCCACTGACAGTAGGTTAACTTTTATGCTACAGTAGGTTAGCCTCCCGTAAAGCAATATGGTATACTACTTAAATATGATGATTTGAGTTGACAAAAAGGAAATCCTTCGCTTAACAACAAATTCGCCGAACGACGCGGTGGTTAGAGCGGATCATCGTCGTTAAATGAGGAGTCACTGATATATGCTAATGATGCTTTTCTTGTATCGAAAGGGCTAAATGTGGGAGAACATGGTGTCCTACATTTGCATAGAAACAGATGAAGTCACCGTTGTTTATCAAGTTACGAAGGAGACGGCGGGGAATTTCTATGACAAATACTTCACGCCACTGTAAAAACTCCTGGGGAAGAAGTATCTTTGGAAAGCTCGCCAGCACGGCGGGATCTTCGGAGAGCTATGAGACCCTGGCCAACGAGGTCTTCAGGGTAACTTCTGCAGAAATCTAGCTTTGGTACGGTATTTCGTGTAGACACGTATCGCCGTGTCATTCTTTCCACCCGTAGGAGAAAGCGTAGTGTGGAAAAAAACACCGGATCTGCGCTCCGGTTCGCTCTTCTTGTGAAAACAGCGGCGCTCCCGCTTATCGAGGGGTGTCATTTGGTCAAATCTGCAGTTGTTATGATTCAACCCTTCACACCTTCTCGTCCGTAGACCAGCAGACGTTCACATTCGGGCTGGTCTTCGTACCAAAATGTGAAAGATTGCTGATTTTTGAGGGAAAACTTAAAGACTCCAGGCAGTGAGCTAATTGTCAAAATGAATCAACATAGCCTTTATGCTATGTAGAAACAAAATGTGTTGCATTGTTTTAAATCAATGAACTGCAGAGAAAACAAAATACATTTCTGCATGCAACAAAACATTTTGAAGTCCAAAAAAAAAACCCGTTGGATTGAAGGATTGAACCACTCAGTGTCTATTTGAGTCCTTCTTGTATTTATGAGGAAAAGCCAAACTTAAATTATCCATTTACTGTCATACTTTTACTGCCGCGTGCAGTCGCTTATTAGATGTTAAGATCTCCATAATCTTTCAATCTAAAATTATATCCGCAAATGAACGAACTAAGATAAAATACATGTTGATAAAATACTCAACTATTTTCAAAAGCATCAGTTTCCAGGAACCAGCCTCCTCCAGGGGGATCTTTTAGTTTTGCAAGTAAGGGACCGAGTAAGGGAAGGGATTTTCGGAACGTGGGAGTTTGCAAAAATGTACCTTAACGTCCCAAATCATTGACAAACCACTGCAAAGAAAAATAGGAAGATGGCACGAGGAGAGCGAAGCTGAAATGGTCGCTCGTGTTCTGCACGGCGGGGGTAAGAACCAGATGAATCAGACGGGTTGGAGTGGTTTTATCTTCTCCCTGCACCATAAGCTAACGGCAAACATAATTTTGGCAAAAAAGTTGATGTTCACTGCGAGCCCTGGACGTCTTCGTCCGTCGAATTCTCGACGGTTCTGTCTATTTTGTCACAGAAAAAAAGCTCCAAAACGGCGCTCCAGAGTCAGCGAGAAGTAGCGACTAACGGACGTGGCTTATGGAGTTCAATCGATCTCCATCGCCTGCGTCAGGGGTCGGCAACCCATGCGGCTCTTTCATCTTTACACTGCGGCTCCGAGTGGCTTGGGAAAATAAATTATAAATATTTGATTGAAGTGTATTTCATTTGTGTTAATTCCTTTTTTTTTACTTTTAGTTCTAAGTTGGAAGATTATTGTGATCTTGAAATATTAAATAAAATTATATTTATTATTTTTCGCCGCTCAAAATAACGTCACACTGGCGGAAGCCGGTATACCCGCCGGCCGGTAAAGTCCCGATTTGCAGATGCTGTGCGCAGAAGTTTAGGAGCAGAAGTCCCATAAATCAGGTAGAATATATATTTATGAAGATATTTTGCAAATATTTATTTTTTATTGTTTACTGACACAGTGATTTTTTTCACGATTTATTTTTAAAATTCAGGTCGGGGCTCGGCTACACGCTCTGAAAGCCCAAAGCTCAAAATGAGTTCATTACATAAATAAAATGTAATTTTCTCCATAATACTTTGTGAATTTCAGAAGCTACACACTTGTTTATACAAAGTGTAAAGGTAATAAAAAGCAATTTATACAGTGGTACCTTTATTTTAGATATCAAAAAGTAATTGCGGCTCCCAGTGTTTTCTTTTCCGCGGAAACTGGGTCCAAATGGCTCTTTGGGTGTTTCGGGTTGCCGACCTCTGACCTGCGTCATATGAGCGCCATAGAAAGAAACCCTGCCTTGGAGTCGGAGCTACAGGTGGTTCCAGGATCTGCGTTCCCCGGTTCCTCTGCTGTCCGAACACACCAAGAAACGTCCGGGTTCCTGGAAGCGTTCTGGGAACGATTTCCGAAAGAGCGAAAGGGGTTTAAATACGCACAAAAATTTATGGTCGCGAGAGATCGAAGGCTAATGACGCTTTTAGCTTTTATTTCAAGATCGCCATAATCTTCAAATTTAAACTTCCATTTTAAAAAAGGATCAAACTAAGATATTGATTAAAAAGCGGCACCGGAGGGATCCAGGAGCCGCGGGCTGCCGACCCCTGATCTGGGGTCGCCAGCGAACCTCCTGCGGGTTTTTGGACAGCAAGAAGAAAACGGAGAAGCAGCAGGAAACACAGGTAAACACAGGGAGGACGTGAATACCCGGTGACCGACCATCGACCGACCATGCTATGTATCCTAGGCAACAAACAGAGGTGGAGAGCCAAGTCTGCCCGGAAACCTGGATGGGTGAGGTGCCGAACGGTGCCAAACGGTGCCGAACGGTGCCGAACGGTGCCGAACGGTGCCGAACGGTGCCGAACGGTGCCGAACGGTACCTCTCTGACGGGGGAAGGAGCTAGAATTGGTGCGAAGGTTGGAACGCTAGAAATAGTTTGTTTCTCCTCCAGGCACGTCAGAGGGTCCACCTCCATGCTATGGGGCTAAGGTCTGCTGAGCTAGAACAACCTCCCTGACCGATGGGTAGATGATGTTCAGAAATTAGCCGTATGTCATGCCGCCCACCGCAAACTCATCTACACTTCAACGGGATTAACCGAGGAGGAGCGGATGATGTGATCTGCTGCGTCAAATCATCTCTGCTCCCGTCTCATGGAAAAGACAGAAACATCATTGTCCAAGAAGTGGCATGTTCTTGCATATTACTGCCGGGGATTAAAAGCTTCCTGGTTGTGCCTTCGTCTTCGGCGGGTGTTCTAAGCAGGGAGCCAGAGATCACACTCGCCCAACATTGCCATTATTTAAACTTACTGTCTAATAATGATGGAAAAAAAGGATTCTAGCTAACGTGAACCAAGAACAGTATGTGTATGCAGTGCGTGTGCGTGTGTGTGTGTGTGTGTTGTCCCAGTGAGGAGACAGAGGTGGAAAAAAAAAACACAGTTGGAAACAGGAGTCATCAAGGTGTAAAGACACACACACACACACACACACACACAGCGAACAAGCTGTTCTCTCCTTACTCAGCAGCTGAAACACACTCTGATCTATGTGTGTGTGTGTGTGTGTGTGAGATCTAAGCGTCCTCTCCTCCTAACCTTTTCCACTCCAGGCTCTCCTGCTGGTCCAGGCTGTGCTAAGCGCTGGGGTTAACGTTGTACTCTTTTAATTATGTCCTGGCGGCCGTGGCCTCGCCACGAAGGTCTTGTGATACTTATGAAAGTCGGCGTTTTATCCGAACCTCCCGCCCCCCTGCGTGTTCTGTCCAACCAACGGTCAACCGGAGGTGAATACATGATTGTGTGTCACCGAATTTCCTCGGCCTCTGCTCGGATACGACATAACAAACCAAACGTTACCGCCGCCGTTCTTATTTTTCAAGAGGGGACGAGAAGAGATGCGGAAAGTATGGACGAGCATGAAAACCGTCACGCCGGTTAAGTGTTCTCGGCGCCGTTGTTACGGGTTACTGGGTCTGGCGACAACAATACATACACTGGAGTTCTATATGCGCGGAGGCGTGTCGTTTTCGCCGCGTGTTCTTTGGGAATACCTGTCTCGGATTATGATCCCCTGCCCATCTGCCGCCGCGGCCCTGCAGGTCTGTTTATGCACATCCTGGCCAATGCATTGTTCCGTTGCCGCTGTTATTGGCTCAGGCAAACAAGGATTTGGTCATTTTATATGATGTTTATGTTCCAGTGCACTGCTTTGGAAGATAAAGCGTTAGAAAAATAAATACAGTGATCCCTGGCTATCACGCGGTTTACTTTTCACGGTTTCGCCGCTTCACGGATTTGCATCGTGCATGGTGTTCTGCATTCTGATTGGCTAAAAAGTCACTTCGCTTCTGCTCTACCTGAGCGTGAATAACGTTGCAGTTTAATATGTACATGACACAGCTTGCCGAATTTACATGATGTACGTGCAAATTCTCTCGTAATTTCGAGTTTCTCTAAAACCCATAATGTTGACAAAACGCTCTGGAGCGACAAAAGGGCCCAAAAGGCAGCGGAAGATGCTATCTATCGCAGATAAAGTTAAACTTCTGGACATGCTAAGGGAAGCTAAAAAGCTATGCGGCTGTAGGTCGGCATTACGGAATTAATGAATCTTCCGTTCGTTCCATAAAGCGGAAGAAAAAAACATAAGGACGACAGCAGCGATATATAATATTTAATTGTATAATAATTGTAAAAAAAAATAAAGGTTTTGCCTATCACGGGTTCTTTTTGGAACGTAACCCCCGTGAAAAACAAGGGTTTACTGTACTGACACATCAAACTTCTCTCTGGACACTGCAATTAAAAATGCAGGCCTGGTGATTTCCTTCTGGTTGAAACATCTGCAGTTGTGCTAAAAACAGAGTTTGCAAGGAGCGCGAACGCCCGCTGCTCTGCCGATCAAACCGGATTTCGTCGCATTCGCGCCGCGCAATTAGCATTTATTACGCGGCCGTCGTGCTAATTGGTGCGGTACATGGTGAACCCGATGAGAGGAACACATCTTGACTTCATCACGCGTACATCTGGTGAACAGAGCCGGGCAGAACGCAGCCTTTCAGGCGCTTCTCTTACACAATTCATTTAAATTTGACGTTGGTTCCGCTGTGTGTGCATGCAAGCTCTTCAAGGAAACGGGGGGAAATTACAGTTTATCGTAATTTGCGGAGCATAAGGCGCATCGCAGTATAAGGCCATATCAATGAACGGGTCTACTTTCATACACAAGATGCACCGCGTTTAAAGGCGCATGATAAAACATACAGTATATAAAGCCAAACAAAAATTTCAGTTAAGTCGAACTTTATTCATCTTGTTATCTCGAAAACTCTGTTTGGTCTTCAATTTCTTCAACTTCTCCTTGCTACCTCCACTTCTGTACCATTAACTCATTAAAGTTGAATTCCTTGGCATGACTGATAGCATTGAGTTTGAATTCCGCTTCGAATCAGAATTAGAATAAAAATTGCTTTATTCGCCAACCGATTTTGCAAAAACAAGTTATTTGTGTTGGTTGACGGTGTTAACATGTAACAGGCAAACAAAAAGAATAAGAATAAGAACCATTTTATTCATCCTGAAGGTAATTGTTGTGCCAGAGTTACAAGAAAAATATAAAAATAATAAATAATAGTAGAAAAATTGTATAAACAGTAAAAAATAAGAGAAAAAGGGAGAATAAGAAATACAAATAAATTATAATGTGTCTTAAGTATCAAGTGAAAGATAAGGAGTGCACAAGAGTATGAAAAAATATTGTACATGTGGTTGTTATGAAATAATGCACAGCTATAAATGTATATACAGATTAATTATTACAGTTTAAAACATGTAACCTGCCATTTTTGGGGGTCCTCATACGCACAAATGTACAGTAATATTATGTCGAAGCACACTATGTACTGATGTTACAAAAAGCGTCTGAAGTAAGCGTTCTTTGTACTGTGCTCTGATTGGTTTATGGTTTCTAGCGATAGCGGACACCTGGAGTTAGCTTGAGGTTGGACAACGTTGTATTCCAACACGACATCATTAGTTATCTAACGGATACAACCAAGGGGCCACTTTAATATGACGTCCCCGTCAAAAAATCAGTTAGAACGGTCCGACAACAGATTTTTCCGTACAATCTGCCACAAAAAATTGGTTGGAGGTCAGTAACCGCAACAAGAATTCATACATAAGGGTCACGGACAGTGTTTGAGAAAATGTAAGGATTTTAAGCGCGCCTTATTGTGCGAAAAATACAATACTGTCATTGTTTTCTGCGCAGACTTTTTATAAAGCATTTCCTTGAAGGTGGAACTGAAGCGGTGCCACGAGCTGCACGTGCTGCCATTGATCCAAAAATTCGCATTCAAAGGAACTTTGTCTTGTAGGATGCTGACTTTTGAAAAGACCCAAATGAATAAAGAAGGTTGGACATGGGAGGTTGTAAGAGAGCTGTCAAATACTTCAGCCGATCCAGCCGGCTCAGTATGACTTCATGGCACGATTGTGATGATTATTCTTCATTTGTTTACATTTTCCTGCTATTTACCTCATTAGTCGGCTCCAGTGTGTATTCCTCTGATTTCCAAAGTCCCGTTCCTTTCCAACAAATCAATTATTTGCCAACTGGGTTCGGACGTCTCATCAGACCGAGAGACCGAATGACAGAAGGCTGCAGGTATTTCGCTGGTTTTTCAAATGTTCTCGGACGTGTTGGCCGGCGGTTCGTTCGCGCCGAGTGTACAAGGAGTCCGGGAGACACTCCCAGGGTCAGAGCAGCAGACTGTTATTACACGGATCGCCGTCACCGGACACACACACAGTGTGTGCAACGTGTTTGGAAATGTTCAGGCCGTTAGAAGATCGATATGCTGGGGGGGGTGAAAGGGTATAAACTCTGGAAGTACATCTATCGCAGATTCTTTGATACCATCTTGGCGTAAACAGATACGTGCAGAGCCGTCGGCTGGTCTTCGACTCGTACAGGCTTCGAAACATTTGTGGAACGTTGAAAAAACGCTGTTTGTTATAATCAATGTCTGCAGTTATGCTAATCCCACTGAATGTAACATCGAATAAGGTCGCCCTCTATCATTCTCTATCGATTGACTGGTTACACAATGGTTCTCGCGCCGGCAAACCCAACTGTTGCCGGCGGGACAAAAAAAATGCAGGATATTATTGTTGCCACCTTCTTCTCCAGCTGGATTATATAACCTGTGACTTATTGAGAGCTGAGACACATGTGACATCACGCCATTAGATTTACGAGCAGGACTCCCAGTGTCAGCCCAGTTGTTTGCCATAAACTTTTCAGCCTTAGTATATTTACGCTGTAGACGCGTTAAAGCTCCTGGGCCATAAAACCCCTACGACTATCAGCAGAGAAGCACCAACCGGCGGATGAGGAAACCTGAGACAGGAGGCATATATGAATATATGAATGTATAAAACAATTTGTCCAGACTGCATGTGTCAAACTCAAGGCCCGCGGGCCAAATGTGGCCCGCCAAGTCATTTTATACGGCCCGAGCAACGTCTTAAAACGCCTGATTGTCTTAAAATAAATAAGTCAAACACTTGCATTGACCATAAACTACATTTTACCTGCAAAGAGACGACGTCCTGCTATCAGCTTGCAGTGAATCCACATCAATGCCATTTTCAACAAGTGGAATTGAGAAATACAAATGATCCCTAAATATCCCCGAAAGAGAAAAGTTGATGCAGATGGAAGGCTGTTTCAGGAAAGGTGGGAAGGTGAATCCATGTTTGTGCTTCGAGGAGAAAAAAACAGCATGTCTTTCGTGTGATGAGACACCGTCGGTTGTCAAAGAGTAAATCTAAGTTGGCATTTTGACACTAAACACGGAGCTAAGTATGCTAAAGTTAGCCTTCCAAGAAAAACAACAAATTGTCAGAGAATTAAAGGTCAAACGTCGATGGCTGCAGAATGTGTTTCACGAAATGTGCATCCAAAAACACTGCAGCAGTGACAGAGCAACTCCTAAAAATATTTTTTTTACATCTATGCAAATACATATATAACATTTTGGATTTGGATGCGTACTACATTCAGAGTGATCTAACATTGAGGAGTAGTTACACTGTTAGCATTAAATGTGTCCCTTTGAGGGCAACCATTATGTTGATGTGGCCTTCGCTGAAAGTGAGTCTGACAGCCCGGTCTAGAAGATGCACGAAAATTAATACTTTAATGAATTGAATTAGAATGAGGTTGACGTTCTGCGTGAACTAGCGGCCCCCCTTGCGCTTCACTCCGCAGAGCCTTTTCTAAATGTTTTTGTCCCCGGGGCCGTAATTATATTTGCAAATATCTGACAAAAACTATGATTAATGTCTGCTAATCCATTGCTTTCATCGGTGTCTTCTTGTCGCGTTCCACCCAAATAATACAGAGGAAGTCACCTACGAGCGATTCATATTTTGAACGTACTTTGGCTTATTTATTAATAGTTTTTGGCTTATTAATTAAAATAAAAGTACCGGATGCAAAGCAACATGCCGTGAACATGACAAGAGCAAGTCAATTAAAAGAAAAGCTGGAAACCATGACCCAAAAAGACGGGGGAAGGGGGGTCGGTGACAAGCTCACCGCCCAGATTGTCAGTTTTCCTTTCAAAACATTAATTCAGGCTGTTTTGAAACATAAACCTTTGAATCCCTTCCGTTGCGAACAAACAAGAGGTTTTACTCGACATTCAAGAACCACACCGGCGCTTTTTGTGCTTGCCAAGGCTCACCCTTGCGGCTTGAGGTCAGCGAATTAGTGGTTGCGCAGAGTTGTTTGGCGGCCGGGAACGCAGATCGCTATCGTAATCCATGAACTCGCCTTTGCTAAAATTAGTATATGAATGATAGACCGAACTCAGAAACTGGAGAGCACCCGGATGGCCTTTGGGTTCAAGCGAGAGCACAGGGAACAGGGCGCACAGGAGTTCACGCTGGCGGTTCCAGGGATCGGCGCCTCCATGCATTATTTACCTTTGTGTACGTTTCCACCTGCTTCCCTTCACTCTCCAATTTCAGGTTGCTTTACATTATTCCTCCCCCGAAGCCACGTCGGACTCCGAGACTCCGAGATACCCGGAGCTTCTACCACCGATTAAACATGATTCGGGTCGCCCGGGTGATCGACTTGCAGGCGGCCAGTATTGACCCCGTCGGTCACTTAGCACAACATGTGCTGCTGCTATTATTAAGGGCTGTCAAGTGGAAATGGGGAAGCAGAAACACGAAGATCGCAGGAAATAGCCTTGGGTCCCTAATTGTTGTCAGAGACAATTGACAAATAGCATTTAGCGCGGGAAAGGGAAGTCTATTTTGGTCCGGTTTATTTTAGCACCCGTCGCACGTGCCCATATTCTTAGCACAGTTCCCTTCATGTGTTCCCATTAGTTAGCTTAATGTGAGACGCTAATGGTGTTGACATTGGGTCGTCCCTCCGTGCACCAGCACGGAGCGTGCAGAAGATGACGGTGGAAGGACACAGTGGCAGCGCGACCTTATCTCTGATCCATGACCTCACCTCGAAAACGTCCCGCAGCCTCGACCCGTCCTGAAGTTCAATCTCATGATTAGTCCACGATACCGCAGGCAGCTATTTACAATAATAGTCCATTATCCTACCATTATCCTATGGAGCACAGACAGACAACCATCTCAGCCTCATGCATCATTAAACTCGTAAAGACGATTAAAAACGGCCTTTTTGAAGTTATAAAACAAAACAGACTGTTTTTCCAGAGGCAACGGCGTTATTTTCTATTCGAGCTGAACTCAAATGAACCGAAAGCCTTGGGGCTGTTTACCCAAGGCCGACCGCTTCAGACGGCCTCGGCTGGAAGGAAAGCTCCATCTGCTCGTTATTACGACTTTTGCCTTTTGTACAAAAAAAAAAAAAAAAAAATACTGACATAGTTGCTTCTTTTTTCAGTTCAGAAATGTCTACATTTTTCGCACTTGAAACAAAATTGGGTTTGTAAAGGCTTTGGAGATCCGACAGGAGGTCTCCTTTTGAAGAAATAAATGATGATTAGCTGTTTAATCGATCTCAAAGAAGCTTTGACTTTAACAATTTTACTGTTATTTATATAAAAAAAGTCAACTATATGTGCAAATCTACCATTATCATCCCCACATAGTACTCTTAAATGTGGGTGGAAGGGTGGGGCAAGACTTGTATGTCTCTATTTGATGTGTGAATGAGTGAATGGTCTTTTAATTCTATTATATTATATTTATGAATGTTAGGGGGAACGGGGCCAGGGTGAACGCCGCCTTTTGCTTTTAGTGAATAAACAAATTAATCATTTTTAAATGAGTAGCATCCCCGAGGCGCATCTTTGTCTCCATATGCCTGCTGTCTGGCCCCTCAAGCTGCAGCAGCGGCAACACAAGACAAAAATTAAAAACAATAACATTTGCTGCGGTGTTTGGCATTCGTGCACTGGACAATATTTGACTGCACTTGACCGATTCTTCAACTGGAGTGGCGTCTATTCAAAAATGGAAAAGGCGGCCAAAATGATTGAGGGTCCCTTCAATCAGAAAAAGGGTATTTTCGGACCTTGAAGTGGAACATCAGACTGACTCCAGAAACAGCTTCTCCCACACAGGTGAACACATGAAACAATTCATTGTCCCATGCCCTGTTGTCTAAGGACTATGACGAATACTTCAGTACTCTTTGTGCTTTAAAAAGGATGAGGAAAAGCTCCCTATTTTGATGTTTTTTATTCAAAATCCCCGCTGTTCCCTGCATTGCTTTGGGCTCATTAGAACCACTGAGAGTGTTTTACACAGTGAGGCTTCATGTGTGTAGGCCAAATGAATGAAATAAAAAAAATAAATAAAATAATAGCAGTGTGTGACATTTCAGGGGGGGAAGGACTGTGTCGAATGAGCTGGCAAAATTACACTTCCGCCGGTACAAAGGTGAAGAGTCTGACAGTGAACAGCGGGATACGAGCTTCTATTGCCGCGGGCTAATTAGTTGCATATCGACTGGGATCTGATGCTAAATCTTCCTCCGGGGCATTTAACCTCTCAGCTACCGGCTGCTACAAACACGACCTCTGATAGATGACTCATCAACGTTTCTTCTGGTTCTGTTGGACGCAATAAAAAATAATAGTACTAATAAGAAGAAGATGAAAATTCGTGCAAATCAATCAATGCCCAAATCTTGAGATACCGTCAAAGTTAGGTAAATCGCCCTCTAAATCTGAATCCTGCTTGTTCAGCATAGCTAGCGTTAAATTTTGTAAATCGGTTTTAATTTGATTGCATCCAGCTGTCGTTCCAGGACACCACCCATGTCTTCCTGCACGTATGAAGCTCCGCAGTGACCGGAGACCCGCCAGGAGAACGGGAAGAGGCAGCACTTGACCCGCCCTTGATACCGACCTGCCAACCTGCACGAGGCCCTTAAATCCCCATCGTTCACGTGGGTCCGCTCAGTGGCAGGTCTGACTTCACCCTTACACGCTGGCTCTCGGGTGCAATTACTACAAATGGATGAACGTGACCAAAAAAAAAAAAAAAAACCTTAACACAAAAAAATAATGGATAACAGGGAAAAGGGCTCTGCAGCAGCAGTGCAGTTCGTCCATCGTTTCTTGATAGCTGATGTTGACGATTTATTTGTCCAGGACTATAGATGGAAATTAGCTATGAGCTATAATCTGGTACAAACATCACTGCCTCTGTGCTTAATGTATTTGTACACTGTCCTAATAAACTTCTAAACAAAACAAAAACAGCGACGCCACGCGTGGGGGAGAATATTGTTTTGAATGTCCCTGCCCTTCTCCTGCAGGCGGTCTCTGTCCTGCAGAACCGTCTGTGCAATCGTAATACATTCATTCGTTACCTATTTTACCTTTTCACAATTCTGTACAGTAATTTATCCATACATATATCTATATTTTTCTTCTATTTTCCTCCTACATGTGTTTGGACTGCAGGAAGAACCAGGAGGAACCCCAAGTAGACTCCTGGATTTCTGTGTGAATCCAACCGATGTGAGGAAGAAGCGCTAACCATCGCTCCTATAATTATATTTATATATTCTCCAGGACACCTTATCTAATTATTTTTCTTCTTTTTTCCTTCCTGCTATTCCATAATCACTCTACACAGCCGCTCAGGGCATTTTATTTCACTTTTTGTATTTCTTCCTTTTTCCATTTTTATATTTTGTATTCAAGTGTAAACATCGCACATTGTTTATTGTTCGCATCCGTTTATGCCAACGTGAAAATTGAATTTCATCGTTTAAGTTGTCGCCGCGTGGAGCAAATTCACAGCTTCTGTCAACTGTTTGTGTTTACTGAGAAAAATTAACTCTCGGACCTCTGTTTACCACAGGACCAATGTCATCGTCACTTGGAACGCCGTGTCTGAAAGTCATGTTCCAGATCTTTCTTAGAAGAAAAAAAAAAAAAAGTCATGCTGTCGGTGTGTTTGGGTTGTTTTTCTCCTTAATGCACTTAGCAGCCATTTCCGCTAGGAATCTTCCTGTTTATATCCCAGCAGATTCGACGCACGAACGCGCAGACATACAAAAGATCAGATCTCGTTATGAGGGCCGAGTCGTGGTTCCGCCATGAAGCCCCTCCGTCTCCGCGTGGCGACCATGCTCGCGCATACTGACCGCGTAATTATTTCATTTTCGACACATGCCTCGTTAACCGAACAGTAGGAATGTCCCCGCTGTCCGGCGAGCGCTAGCTCTCCCGCTAGCTGCCCAGATTGGCGTCACACCGAGTCACAAACGGCAGTCGCCGATGTAAACAAAAACAAAACGAACGAAAATAAATTCGAGCCGTCCGCGCGGCATCTTTGGATCAAACCCTCTCTTAAAGTAACTCCAAAAAATGAATCGATGAATTCAGGTGATAAAGAACCTGAGAATGAGAGTGAACGTATCTGTGTTTGACGCGATTTGTCGAAACAAGAAGTTAATGAGAGGGTTAATGTTCGAAATGATGGTTGAAGAAGCGGTTTTAAATGATAATGACCAAATGGATAAAGTTATTACATTTCAAAGAGGCTGCCGATTCATTTGTACTTTTCATTTTTCTCTTTCTTCTCGAGACGCTTCCTCGCAAGCTGTCAAACAATCCCAATCTTGCTCGGCGTGAACTCAGCATTAGAGACTCATTTGAATGCTAATTAGGTATCGCCGTTACCTAGGGATTTTTTTTCCATACAAAATGCACCTGATGTGATTTTTAACAAAGAAAATCTTTAGTAAAAACTAAATAACCTTCCCGGTGTGTTGTTTCCTGCAGTAACTCATGCGTGTCGATGGGAGGTTATATAACATTTGCCGGCTCACGGAGGAGAGCGGCTGCCTGGAGGGCAGCGTAATTGATGTTTTCAATATTTGATATTGAAATGTGCACATTTGCGTGTGAGGTGGAATTAAAAACATCAGTCCTTACCAAAGACCTGCTACCTTTTTGTACTTCCTGCACCCCTTCTCCCCCCCCGCCACGCCCCATCCCAACCCCCCACCCCTGCTTTTGTCAGAGCGCGAGGCTATTAGGCTGTTGTGTAAACACTGACTGCAAAAGGGCTGGAGCTCATTGGCAAGCAGAGTCTGAATCTGATAAAAAGACATATATATAGAGAGATATATAGATGTGCATATATGCATATATATACACTGCTCAAAAAAATAAAGGGAACACTTAAAAAACACATCCTAGATCTAAATGAATGAAATATTCTTATGAAATACTTTGCTCTTTACACAGTTGAATGTGCTGACAACAAAATCAATTGTATCAACCCACGGAGGTCTGGATTAGGAATCACACTCAAAATTAAAGTGTAAAAACAAACTCCAGGCTGATCCAACTTTGATGTAATGTCCTTAAAACAAGTCAAAATGAATCTGTGTTGCTTCCCGAGTGGACACTATGATTTCACACAAGTGTGATTGACTTGGAGTTACATTGTGTTGTTCAAGTGTTCCCTTTATTTTTTTGAGCAGTATATATACGTGTGACGACCTTGCTGGCCTTGTCCACGGTCTCGCCGGCCACGCTATGCAGGCTTTGAGGCCTGGGTGTTACATTTGGTGAAGTAACGCAGGTCTGCAGGAGAACATTTCCACCAGCAGTCTGCTGAATGCCTCATGGAAAGAGCAACTATGAAGAACCTTCCTGGCACTTCTCACTGAGCTCCTTTGTCTCCAAACTCACGGGGAAACAAGTACGCTGATGTTACATCACGACACATAAGGAACAACATGTGAAACAACACCTGAAAAATGTAGTTTATTGTTTAGGACGCCTTATGCTAGCTGTACGTAATTGTTATTGTGCAACCGTCCCTAAGTGTCCCGGCTGCCATTTAGTGAGAACCCTACAGAGTAGCTTATTCTCCATGTGACTTGTTAATTCTAGCTTGCTGTTCCTGTATTCTGCAGCCAAGGAGTTGCAAGAAGAATCCCTGGAATCATGAGCGCCCCCCACCATGAGGCAGCAGAACTGCATGCCTCACTTTTCGCAGCCGTTTTACGATCCTGGAGAACCCTGAGGAACCCCACGCAGACACGTGGAGAACATGGAGACTCCACACAGACAGGCCTCCTGTGGGAATCCAACCAGAGGTCTACTCATGATGATGAAGAAGCACTAACCACCACTACCACCACTCTCTTATAGCTAAGATTTATACATTCTCCAAGACCCCTTTACTCTTCTTTTTTCCAGCCCTTTGGGGGCCAGATTGTTGGTCTGGAGTGGGTACCTCCGAAGACACCCCTCCATTCATCTCTTCCAGGTAGATCCTCCAAAGTAAGACTTATCCTCTTGTCATTCCCAAGTTATCCCTTGACGGTGTATGCTAGCCACCCATGACTGCGTATGCTAGCCGCCCGTCCCTGACCAGGCTTCTTCCCCTGTCAGTGAATGCTAGCTGCCTACGATGGAGTATGCTAGCCACCTGCCCTGACCAGGCCTCGGCCCCGTCGGTGTATGCGAACTGCCTATGATGGAATATGCTAGCCACCTCTCCCAACCAGGGTTCTTCCCCTGTCGGTGCAGCTAGCTGCCCGTGATGACGTATGCTAGCCCCCTGTCCCAACCAGGCTTCTACCCCTATCGGTGTATGCTAGCCGCCCGTGATGGTGTATGCTTGCCGGCTGTCTGCGACCAGGCTTCTTCCCCTGTCGGTGTATGCTAGCCGCCCGTAATGAAGTTTGCTAGCCACCTGTCCCGACCAGGCTGGTTCCCTTGTCAGTGTATGCTAGCGGCCCGTTCCTGATCGGCCTTCCCCCAAGTCCAGAATTCCATGCCTGACCTTTCCTTGCAAGTCCCTCTTTCCCTCGACCAGAATTCCACGTCTGACCCTTCTTCGCAAGTTCCTTGTTCCTGTTAGCCTTTCCTTATGAGTTCCTAAAACTCCTGCAATTCTAATCACCTTTCCTCGCATGTTCCTGAGACGCCGTGACGCACACTTGCAACCCGGATCCAACACAGTCAACTGTTCACTTGCCTTGAAAATAATCCCCTTAAAACACCTTACCACTTCTTGTGGAGTTCTAGCATTTGGGTGAGGTACCCTCCCTAAATCACAACACTTGCATCCTGTTCACCTACTATTCTATAACCCTCCTCAAGGCATTTATTTCATTATTCGAGTGGAAACATTGCACGCCGTTTGTTGTTCATATCCATTTACGCCACTGAGACAACTGAATTTCTCCATCGTGGAACCAATTAAGCTTATCTTGTCGTCGCTGCGTGGAATTCACATCTGTCAACTGAAAAATGATTTCTTGGACCTCAGATCCAGAACGAATTGGTTTCCCTGAAAGCAGCTGCCGCTTCGTATCTGAAACCACGTCTGCGAGTTGCCAAGACGTAAAGATTCGACTCCCTTTTGGACGAAAACAAAGCGGCATCCGCCGTTCCTCTTCCTGTGGCGAGGAGTTCTCGCTTATCTTATACGTCCCTTCGTCCAGCCCTTTGCCTCGGAGCTGGTTCTTCAATTCCGCTAAAAATCCGCTTTATCCTCACAGTTAACGTGCGAAACGAGGCGGGAATGACTTCCGAATGACAAAAGGAGAACGCCGGACCCGCGGACGGGAAATGGTTATTAAACAACGCCGGTGACTCACAAGACCGGACCTGGAAATCTAAAAATACTCCGCTTGTATTTTAAATAACCATTTCCTTCTCGGAGAAAGTTTCCTCAAGTCGCTCGATATCGAATAAGATGACGCTTTATTTCCAGCGGGGTGATTAAATTGCTGCTCATAAATGAGAATTTTTATGAACGTTAAACACGAGAAGCCGGAGCCGCCGCCAGAAACACGGCGCCGTGTTTGTGTCTCGCAACTAAAGCCCGACGTCACACGCCGGCGTTCGCATGCCGTCGAGACAAAAACAAAACCGACAGGTCAGTGATTTCGCAAAAAAAATAAATAATACAGATGGTCGGCAGACAAAGCTGGTGTGTTGGAAACTCGGAGCTCGTGGCTCATTCAACAGTTTGCCTGAGCGACGGCCTCGCCTGACACGCGAGCGACTCGGGTCTCACGCCATCCGAGCCTGGATGGAGACGGCGCGCGGCATCAGATAACCGCCGACGGCGAAACCGCCAGGGTTCGCCTCTCCGCACGGGGACGATGTTATCTCGCACAGATTAACGTGAACACGAGTGACAAAGGCCGCTTGTTTGAACGCATTCTCGGTCGTTCCGGCCGAGCTGGATCGTCAAATACGTCCGGCCTGCGGTGTCGTCGAACAACAACATGATTTTAAGCAGAAGGTGGCCGGGAAAGAGACCTTGTTTGAGTCCCTAAATTAATTTAAATGCAGCTTAAAAAGGATGAATACTGGTTACACACTGCAGTGTCAGCATTGTGCCCTGAGCAGTCCTCCGTGGGCGCATTTGTGTTCCTTAAATTTAAGGTTTATGTACATTCATAAACACCACATATGCATATTTAAACACACACACACGATGAGTGAAGTGCAATGTTCCACACTCTCGGCGCACAAACTCATCCAGCGCACTACAAATGAGTTACATATATAATGTTTTTTTCTGTATCATTTTGCTTCGTAACTCGTATGATACGATGCAATTATGCTACGCAGCCAATCATGCTATTGTACCTGCGCACGTGCTCTGCCCATACACGCTACACAACAATAATTACAATGTGTTGTAGCTAAGTGATGCTAATGCTAACATGCTAATGGTTAGCATTTTAGCAGCTAACCCCACTCACAAAGCCAAAGTAAAAAAAGAAATGCGGTTCTTTTAAGTTGGAAGGGCTGTCGGAGAATGTGCAAATAGAAGAACAAGTAGTGAAATCGGGTGAGATTTTTCCTTTTTCGAGTGGGACAGGTTTAATCTGCAAAACATGCAGCAAAGCTAAAGTAGTTAGCGAGTTTTCCGATGGAAAAACATCTCTTAACATCGCTCACAGAGGTCCTCAGTGTGCTCAGGGAGGTTGTCTGTACGCCCAGACATATGAAAAATTACAGGGAACATTGATGGAGTGTATCGTCATTTCCGGACTATGAGCCGCTACTTTTTTCACACGCTTTATGGATTTTTTTTTTTTGGGCTAACGAGCTTCATGCTAACAAAACATTTAGCCTCATCACATCAGACCGATGAAATGACTTTGAAATTCTGAGGCCGTTCAATTCCAACACTGAAGAAGACGACTACGTTTTTAAAAAAATGTGTAAATATCTCATGTTACAACACCTGCAGCTCAAAGCCAAGTGCAGCCTATGTAAGAATAAGAATAACTTTATTTATTCATGTATTTATTTTAGGAACAATAATAAATAATAATAGGAAGGAGGGAGAATAAGAAATACAAATAAAAATATAAAGTGTCAAAGTCAAGGCTTTAAAGTGTTTTAAGGTCTTAAATAGTACAAAGTGTATATATAAATATATATATGTATGTGTGTGTACGTATATTTATTTGTTTTGTTATTTTTAGGCGGTGCAGCTTATATTCTGGTGTGCTCAATAGTCTGGAAATTATGGTATTTAGAAACCAAACCTGCACACGGTCTGAGGGTTCTGCAACTAGTCCAACAAGTCCAAGTATCTATACTTAATCAGCACATGGTCTGATACTGTGCTCAAACACACACACACACACACACACACACACACACACACATATATATGAGGACACCTAATGTATACCAACTACAGCACATATGTTTATGGTGACTGTTACATAAACCTGTGTGTGAAGCATCTTACACACACACACACACACACGCAGGCACACGCACACACACTTATATGAGGGTATTTAAAAACCAAGCCTGCACATTGTCTGGAGGTTCAATTAATGACTTCTTTATACACAATGTGATCTATAATTGTTTGTTCACAACACACACACACACACACACACACACACACACACACACACACACACACACACACGAGGGTATTTAGAAACCAAACCTGCACATTAGTCTTAAGGTCCAATTATCAGTTACACTTCCTTACTTACTACATAGTCACTCACTCACTTGCTTATACACACACACACACACACACACACACACACACACACACACACACACACATGTGAAAACAACCCATTTATAACCACTCCTGCACATATGCTCTTAGTGAAAGTTACATAGACTTCTCACTAGGGAGACTATGTGTTAAGCATCTTACACACACACACACACACACACACTTTGCCGTTTATGTGCGAGTTGACGTTACAATATCATCTCTGGCCTCTCTTGTCTGCATGGTATTACTACGTTCCCATAGACATCACCGCTGTCTGCGGCACCTGTATTTCTTCTCCTGCTATTTTCATCTTCCAGATGATAAATCTCACCCAGCAGAACTTCCCAGAGGCAAACAACTTCCCGGCTGATTTAAAACAAAACACAACAAAAAAACTGCATCCGTTGCGTCAACACATGTCCATCATCTGAAACACACAGAAGGATATTACCCCGGCGATGGGTCATTTACTGATTCAATTTCAGAAATAAAAAATAAAAACACGACATGTGAGCTGTGAGGCACAGCATCATTTCCAGCCTTCTGTCCTCCTTACTAATTAATGAAGGCAAACATAACTGAGAAGGAAATGAGTGTAATGTGTGTGATTGGTCGTGGTCTGAGTGGGCCGCCGCTGCTTTGTTTACTCTGCCCCGGCATCGCATTACCGGGCCGGCGCTGGGCGTCCGGGCGCCGCGTTTCCAGGTCCAGTTATGTCGCGAACGAGGTTGCAAACACAAATGTGGCCTAGAGACACACTGAAGGTACTTTGGATAACGCGGCACGTGTTGATTTACCCCTGACCGGTGTGTGTGTGTGTGTGTACCCTTGACGTGAATGAACAAAGTGAATGTTTTCCTTCATCTGACCAAATAATACAAGAGCAAGGATAGCTTAGACGTCTCCATGACCTCTCACCGCGTTGACTACAAGTGACACTGTCCTTTCGTACGGATTATCCGACGACTCTAAAACCGCTGAGAACGGCCGTCTGGCAGCTGTGTTGTTGTCGGCGGTTATGGCGGCGCCTCGCCGAAGGAGCCGATCCGCACGTGTCCTGTTATACGCATCGCTGGGAACACACTGGCTTAATTACCGACCAATAGTCAAGGGTGTAGCGTTGGTTCTCTCCACCCCGGTTACACAAACCCGGTGCTCAATCCTCGAACAGCCGGGCTTAAGTACACCTATCTGATTTCATCCCCGATGCCCTACAGAGAGCTAAAAAGGTCAGCCGTCATTTTCGAATTGAACATTTCATAGCACGTCGGGGTAAACAGCGAGACGCAAGAGCCACTTGTTAATCGATGCCGAGACGACGCCGAACGTCGGCTCGGACTCTTCGTGCAGCTCCGCTCGCACGTTCACTCCACTGTAGCACGACTTGACATCGACTAACGTGCAAAATGGGTTTATCTTCTTCTTTGCTTCTGGCTTTTTCATTCAAACCTTCTCCATTTCTGTATCATGTGTGCGGAGGTTCTCAGTCATCCAGGTCGTGGTGAATTCTTGTCGAAATCTTCTTGTCTCGGATGTGAATTCCTTCACTTGAAGACGTTTCCCGAGAAGCTTCTTCAGTTTTGGATTTTAGTTTTTCTTCCGTTCAAAACTGGAGACGCCTCTTGGATGACGGGTGAAACGTCTTCACGTGAAGAAATTCAAATCCGGCTGCCAAGACAAGATGATTTCATCAAGAATACATCCCTGCCTCCTCCTCTCTCACACCAACTAACTTCATATCCTCTCTCTCGACGTCCATACATCCTTGTATCCTTCCTCAAGACCTCAAATTCCAGCATCCGTCTACCAATATATCCTCTATCCCTCCTCTGTTTATGACCCAACCATCTCAGTCTGGCTTCTCTGACCTTCTGTCCAAAACATCTAAGATGGACTCATTCCTGATCCTCTCCATCCTGGTCGCTCCCAAAGAGAACCTCAACATCTTCATCCCTGCCACCTCCTGTCTTTTGGTAATTATTACTGATTCTAGAGCAGCATCGCCGGTCTCACCGCTAACTACAACACCTCTCCTTTACCAGTTTAGAAGAATAAAAAGAAAGGAATATTACATTACATTGCTTTTGGCAGACGCTTTTATCCAAAGCGACTTACAATAGAGGACATAGGGACTGCAAATACACTTGCAAATACACGATGCACAGGAAATATATCACAGGAATATCACCACGGTGAGAAAGTCCCCGGTTTGATCCCGACAGGAGGCCTTCCTCTGTGTTCTCCCCGTGTCTGCACCTGGTTTCCTCTCCGTAAAAACCTGCAGGAGCCTGAATTTCCCAGATGTGTGCACAGTCGTGCATCTTTACATGCGCCGCCGCTTTGTCTGACGGACCGACGGCCGGTCCGGGGTGAACCCCGCGATCCTGGATGCAGCGCGAGAGTTAAAGACCGACGGAGAAGGAATATTACAGAGGTCTGGAGTGTCTGGACGGGCCAGGGTGAATACTAATACAGAGCGAGAGGCAAAAAGCGGAGCTCCCTGGGCCGATTGGTTTGGGGATGTTGTTTTCCTCCGTGCTCCGCGGTGCCATGTGTCGGAGATCTTTAACCTCCGTGCGAGACGTTTAACACATGGAACGTCGTCTGAATATGAGGAGACCAAGCGGTGTGTGTTGCAGACCTGGAAGGGAGAGTTGTTGCACCTTCAGCAGACGCCGATGTGAGCTGCAGCGCCCCCTACCGGCCCCGCTACCCCCGGGGGGGGGGGGGAGCCGGCGAGGAAAAAACCTCTAACCCGTTCCAAGTTAAAACGCAATAAAACTGCCAAATAGTGTCCGCTTCGGCCACCGTTGCTCACTTTGTGGACGGGGGGGGGGGGGGGGGGGGTCTGACGCACACGCACAGCCATAGTAACCTTATAATTTCGGGTCTGTTCCAGCTGCCGAAGCCGAGGCGTGACGCGTGACGCACGGAGAGGAGGCGCGGCCAAGCCTGCACATAAAACCCACAGCCGCTCCATCCGAAGCTCAGAGACCAGCAGAGCCCAGATTCCCTCCCGCACACCCCGGCGGACCCGCACCTTCCCCCCCCCCACGCAGCTCCTGCTCCCGCACAGGGTGCAGCCGCTGCAAGCATGATAAAGAAAATGTCAACATCCGAGAACGAGTTCGACATCCCGGCCAAGAACTGCTACCGGATGGTGATCCTGGGCTCCACCAAAGTTGGGAAGACGGCCATCATCTCCCGGTTCCTGAACGAGAGGGTGGAAGAGCAGTACACGCCGACCATCGAGGATTTCCACAGGAAATTCTACAGCATCAGGGGGAGCGTTTACCAGCTGGACATTTTGGATACGTCTGGAAATCACCCGTTCCCCGCCATGAGGAGGCTCTCCATCCTCACAGGTGAGCGGAGATCCACTCGCGTCCTCCTTTACGCACGATAAAGACGCACAGGTTCTTTTCTTCTTTCTTATTTTTTTTTTTGTTTGCATTGCTTTAACGTGTCTCTCCCGCACTTGTTTTGCAGGCGACGTGTTCATCCTGGTGTTCAGCCTGGACAGCAGGGAGTCCTTCCAGGAGGTGCAGCGCCTGAAGCGGCAGATATTCGAGACCAAGTCGTGCCTGAGGAACAAAACCAAAGAGAACTCGGCCGTCCCGCTGGTCATTTGCGGCAACAAGTGCGACAGGGACTTCCACCGCGAGGTGCAGGAGGAGGAGATCGAGAAGCTGGTCGGCGGGGACGAACACTGCGCCTACTTCGAGATCTCGGCGAAGAAGAACACCAACGTGGACCAGATGTTCCAGACTCTCTTCACCATGGCCAAGCTGCCGAACGAGATGAGCCCCAACCGCCACTGCAGGCTGTCGCTGCAGTACTGCGAGGTGCTGCACAGGAAGTCCTTCAGGAGCAAGAAGTGCAAAGACGAAAGCGCGTACGGGATCGTGGCGCCTTTCGCACGGCGGCCCAGCGTGCACAGTGACTTGATGTACATCAAGGAGAAAGCCGTGGGCGGGAGCCAGGCCAAGGAGAAGGGCTGCATCATATGCTGACCCGATATGTCGTACTTATTTTTTGCGCGTAAGGGTGCAGGACTCCTCGGAGCCAAAGGGGGGCTGCGGACGTGGAATCCCGACCCACGAAGCGTGGAAGGGTTGGTCGCGGAGCAGAGCTCAACCCTCTGTGCGGTCAAATCTGCCTCCACTCTGAACTGTTTACATCCCCCTCCTCCCACAGACTTGACCGAACTTGAATGATTGTCACATGAACAAATTTGAATGTGTATTTATTATGTCTGTTTTTTTGGTATAAAAGAGAAAGTAAAAATAAAATATTAAAAAAAAAAAAAAAACACACACTTGTTACTTTTGGGCCTGTGTTCCTCTCGAGTTTCTTCATCCGCATTTAAGAGTTAAACGCTGCACAAACATTTGTACCCACAAGCAGAGACAAACAATACCGTTTTTTAATTGCGACTGGGTCTTTCTGAACACATATCGCACACGTTACTGCTTTAGCTTGACATAATGCTCAAGGAGAAGAGCGTGGTTTGGCTTACTGAGAGCTTTTGCAGAAGTTAGGCAAAGAGTGCACATTCAAACCGGTTTTAGAGACATGGGAACTAATGATCAGCATTTTCTACACATCTGAATTCCAATATGTCCTAGTCAGATGTTAATTTTATTCGTGCATTTAGAAATAAAAGAAGAAAAGTTTAGAGTACTTGAGTGAGAGAACTGAACAATTAGATACCATTTTGAATTCTGGATGAAAAGGAAAAATCCGGACGCTTTGCGATGGACTTGAGTCTCTACAATTAGCGCCCCATTGGTTTGCATGAATCCCGATCAGATGCGCATCTTACCGCGTTCATCCCACCGACGACCTCGTTTCACTCAAGAGAACAGCAGTGATAAGTGGAACTGTGGCTCAGAAAAGGAGCCCAGATTCTTTCCGTCTCGCTCAGGAGTGCTGGAAGCACCAGATGACCCACTGCGGATGTACAGATCTCTGTGCATTTAATTTAAGGAATAAACCCATCACCTGGACAGTGGCGAGAGGCACAAATCCATTAAATAACAGTATGGACCACAGTGGCTGCAGCCAAGTCAGAGGTGAAAGGTGATTGACAAGAAAACAACAAAAAAAAAAGGGGGTTATAAATCGACGTAACTTAAAAATACTACGAATCAAAATGAGAACAACAAAGGACGACGACCACAACTGAATATTGCAGTCATCGAATGAGCTACCTGAGAGTTTAAATCTAAACAATTAGCCATCATGCAATCTGAAAAAAAGCCTCTACAGTGAATTCAAGCCAGTTTTACAAGGATAAAATATCCTACATTTCAAAAGAAGTTCAACAAGTGCATGGCTTTAGTGTGACATTGGTTTGTATCCAGCTGAAGCTTCATAAAAATGCAAAAAACCCCAACAATCCTATAATGTTTATCTCGGCCACAGGAGGAATAGTTAATCCAGGAAGACTGCGTTGTCGCTGCGGGATTTTGTAAAGAGGCGATCCAACTTGATGCTGAAAATTCCGAGGTGAACGTAAAGTAACCACGCTAACGCACCGTTGCTTTCTTTCAGGATGTAAACAAAGTCGTTCGTGTATTTACAGCGTCTCGTAAAAAATAATGTCTCCACGGTTTCACGACGCTTTCGGTACATCGAACATACACAGACTTTTATATTTCTGCAGAAGCTGATTCTTAGTGCGGACCTGCTCCCTCAGCGTAGACAGCTGCTGCTGCTGCTCCACAGGGCTGCTGTCAATCCCGGGCATGGTGGAGATCTGCTCCCGGGCCTCCTGGATCTTCGCCTTAAGCTTGGCCAGTTCTTGGTGGACATCCTGACTGTCCTTGTCCATGCTTGAACGTATAAAGATGATATGGGGACAAAAGAAAACAGAGCAGGCATCGAATTATTTTCTTGAGGTGGGTTTAGCTGTAATGCTAACGTTCGTTAAGCTAACATGACAACAAGCGTAGGATCTCAACAAAATCGTCACATAGGGTCGCGTCGGAAACGCAATACGGGACGGAATCTCACCATTTGATAATATCGTGAACGAGAGGAAGCAAAGAGCAATCCTCGACCTCCTTTTCCTGTTTGGGTTGGGGCACCGCCATAGTTGTCGCCATTTTGGATCTTCTCCGCGGCGCGGTTTGATTACGTCATAAGCAGCAGCAGCCTGATCTGGCGCGCATGCGCACTGCTGCCCCCTGCCGGCGAAGAGTCAATGAGATAAGATAAGATAAGATAAGATAAGATAAGATAAGATAAGATAAGATAAGATAAGATAAGATAGGATAAGATAATACTTTATTGATTTCCAAAGGGGATTTTTTTTTGTAACAACAGCCCCACAATGACAATATTTATAAATGTGAGTATCAGTATCTTTATTAATAAATATATATATAAAAGAGATCATTAAAAGATAGCAAAAGACATCCACAAAAAATAGACAGCAAAATGACCAACAACCACACAGGTAAAATTTGACAACAGAATGAAAAAAACATCAGCAATTGTGAGAATCAACAACAGAAACGGCAACAACAAGGATAAGAACAGAAACTGAGTGACAATAACGCTGACAAAAATAAATAGGATGTGAATGGAGTGGCACCACCAAGGATAAAAATAGCCTACAAATTTAGATTCAAGATTCAAAGAGTCATATGTACAATGTGGAAACATGTTTCCCTGTACAATGAAATTCTTACTTTGCTGTCCACAGTGCATTTTGCACATGGAACTACTGTAATTTAAACTGTACTCACCGCTGCACCGTTGCACCAAGCTGAACTCAATGTTATACTTGCACTGCCAACATCGTTCATATTTATAATAATGTTTACAAGACCTATGTATTGCCAACACCAGTCCAAATGCACTGTGGACAGCAAAATAAGAATTTAATTGGACAGACTGTACAAACTGTACATATGACAATAAACACTTTGAATCTTGATTTGGATTTGTATTGGCAATAAATAGTTATTGTCGACATGGCAGTAGTTCCAAAAGCGCATTGCAAGTGTGAATGAGTGAGGTATTGAGGTCACGGTAGCACAGATGCAGAGTTGTGTGCCGTCCGAACTGCTGTTGTACAATCTGATGGCCGCGGGCACAAAGGAGCTTCCGAAGCGTTCGGTTCTGCACCAGTTGTGGTGATGAGATGTCGACCGAATGAGCTGCCCATCAGCCACAGCTCGTGGTGCAGGGGGCGGGAAAGATTGTCCGGGATGGCTCCCGATTTGTCCTTCGCCCTCTCCACTGCCACCGATTCGAGATGGTCCAGGTTCAGTCCCTCCACCGAGCAGTTGAGCCTATTGACATACTATACCGGAGAAGAGTGTGCTGGCTACCATAGACTTGTAGAAGGTCTTGAGGAGCTCGCTACAAACACCAAACAACCTCAGTCTCCTCAGGAAGAACATCCTGCTCTGTAGCCTTCCTGTAAAGTGTATCTGTGTTGCGCGTCCAGTCTAGTTTCTTGTGAATGTGGACCCCAAGGTACATGTAGGAGTCCACTATCGCCATTTCCTCACTCTGGATGGTGACTGGTACATAGTTTAAATAATTCCTCCAATAGTGGGATTTGACACATGGGAATACTCGCCCTCTTCTTCTTCTTCATAAATCTTCATACATACATAAATCTCCTCTCTGGTCTTCAGCGAGACCTCAAATTCCAGCATCCGTCTACCAATATATCCACTCTCCCTCCTCTGTCCATGAACCAACCATCTCTGACCTTCTCTCCAAAACATCTAACATCTAACATCCTATCCTTCCTGGTCACTCCCAAAGAGAACCTCAGCATCTTCATCTCTGCCTTCTATCTTCTGGTCATTGTCACTGCTTCTAAACCAAACAGCATCGCTGGTCTCACCACTGTCTCCATCACCTTTCCTTTCATTCTGGCTGATAGATCTTCTGAACTCATGGAAATACTCTCACTTCCGTATATTCAGATAAATATTTTTTCTTTGACACCAATCATCGAATAACACCCTCATGCCACAGAAAGTCCGTAAAATATGAAACTCCCCTCGCGTTAGATAGATTGCTAAATGTCCAAGCTGTAATCACGTCTTCTTTGTGACAAAAAGCATCTGCAGCACACATACGGAGTCAAACAACCACTCACCCTCTCATTTATAAATCCCAGGAATTCAATGAACCTCCTGCATGTTTTTGGACTACGTGAGGAAACTGGAAGGAGCCCGTTCAGACACGGGGAGAACCTGCAAACTGCACACAGAAACACGTCTAAGGCATCCAGGTCATGGTTAATTCTTGTCAAAATTTTCTTCTAGTTGTCACAAGAAAATTATTTTGATGTGATAATTCCACCCAGAAAGGAGTCGAACCAAGAACCTTCTTGCTGCGAAGCGGAAGCGCTAACCACCGTGCCGACCTTCAATGTCCTGCATAGAATGTGTAAATGTGGAATGAAGCCGCTGAAAATAGTAATGTTGTCATTATGGGTACAGACTAGACTTTGGTGAATCAGAATGTGCAGAATTTAGAATCAATATTTCCGATCAGGCATCGGTCCCGCTAATGTTAACTGATCCGGGACGACACTGATATAATAATAGAAAAGCATAGTAATAGCGTCATCACGGTTCTTCACCAGCTCTGTCTGACCCAAATTCTTCACTCCCACCTGATTGACCCATATTCTGGTACAATCAGTCTCCAGTGATCCCTCCATCCCTCCATCCATCCCTCCATCCATCCATCCATCCATCCTCCCAGAGCCTTTATTAGTAGCCTGCGCGGCTGCACAAAAGACCCCCTTAATTCATTTTTTGAATTTAATTGGTGTTATTAAAGGACAACTAGCCTATATTGTGTTATCAGTAGCTTATCGCCTCCCTGAAAGTACAGAGACCTTGTAGGTGCTATCGGCAAGACTGATACTGATGCTAATACGGGTGAAAACAATAGATATTGCGTTATCTTTCTTTAGATGACCAAATAAATCATAAGTGATTTCATCGCAGCTGTCAAAGCGGGATTCTATTTCAGCCTTCCGGCTCATAAGCCCCGCTGACCCATATTCCTATAGCTGGATGTAGTCGTCAAAGCATTGATTGGGCAGCCGACCCTTTCTGCTCGGCACGCACACTCAGTCCACACCTGGTAATCGCCAAAGGGAAAAATACTCATTAGCCTCAGCAACAGGGGGATCACTCTCGTGACGCGGTCACTGAAGACCTAATTAAGTGTTGGATTAGCAACTTCTCACCTGTTTAGACATGGTGTTTTTTTTTTTCTTAATGTTTTCTTTTGAATCGTGCACGCTCACGATCCTCAGGGACCCCTGCGTGTTTCACCGAGGTTTCCTTCATTTTTGCGTTGTTTGACCCCAATTTTACTTTGCGGGACATCGGATCTCCTTCTTCTCCTGCGGGCATTTCCCTTCGGTGGTCACGGCAGCCAATCATCTCCCTCCATCTAACCCTCTTCTCTCACACTTCATGACCTCTTTTCCTCGACCCATAAATCTCCTCTCTGGTTTTTCCTCTTTCCTGCTGCCAGGCAACTCCAACTTCAGCATCCTTCCAGCCAGATCTTCACTACCCCCTCCTCCGTTCATGTCCGAACCTTCTCAGAACATCTGACACCTGCCGTCCCTCAGGTAGACTCATTCCTGATCCTATCTGTCCTCCTCACTCCCAAAGGGAACCTCCACATCTGCCATCTCCTACACCTTTCCTTTACTTCTGGACGATACTCTTATATCACCCCTGACAATTTTCTCCACCCGTTTGCATATATTTTTCCACCTCTTCTCCACACTCACTAGAGACTACATATATATGTAATATATAAAATTGAGTGGGGGAGCTGGGCCAAGTTATATATATATATATTAGAAAACTTACAAAAAGGTTCTCTTCACCTCCATTCTGTCTGTGCATAAAAGGTTATTCTGCATTTTCATCCATTCGTTCATTCATCAACAGAAACGCTTCAAATGCATTTATTCATCCAGCTGATTCATTGTGTTTGAATTTATCCCACAAGCTTGTAAAGTCTTCCCGATGCAAACGCGGCTTCGAGAAATCGTGATGGACCGCTTTCCCATCCTTGCAAATTAAACGTCGTCTGACAGTTTTCTATATTTGTGTCAGCCGACTGTTGACCCTCAGTAAATAAAATCCTCCACCTCCTGCAGCCTCGACATATTGAAATTAGTACCCAGGTCCGGTTTCAAGCCATAAAAAATAAATAAAAGCGCAAAACAAAAAAACAAATGTAAATATCTGAAGTTAGCCCTGTCAGTATTAAATTTACATGTGAAAACAAGGAGGTAGTTTGTGTTATTATTTGCACCTATGATGATAAAATATGGTACTTTGATTGTTTAAAGTGTATAGTGTGTGTGTGTGTGTGTGTGTGTGTGGGTGTGTGTGGTGTGTGTGTGTGTGTGTGTGTGTGTGTGTGTGTGTGTGTGTGTGTGTATTCTGTCTTGCTGTGGCTAGCTTTTATTCCTCTCCTCTGGTCTCCAGGTCTTCCTCCCTCTGTTCCCTGCCGTCATTTCACGTCACAAAGTGATCTGCAAACATCATGGAGATTCCTGTCTAACCTCATCTGTCAGCTTGTCCATCACTAAAGCAAGCAAGAATGGACCAAGAACTGATCCTTGGTGTTTCCACCTCCACCTCGAACTCCTCCGTTGCACCAACAGCGCACCTCACCACTATCTCACAGCTGGCATACATGTCCTGCACCACCCTTTAACGCGTCCCTGCCACTCCAGACGTGCTCCCTCGGAAACCTGACATATGCTTTTCCAAGCTGTCATTTTTAAGATTTGGGTCACCTCACGGCTGCAAAATACCATCCCACACACACAGGCGATTGTGTGTCGCTCGTGACAAAACAATTATATAACATGTGTGTCACTGGGTGAGTCAACACGGAGGTAACTGGGGGTAACAAATGCTGTGGATTACATGACCTGTGTTGGTGCAATTACCAAAGTGTTATCTGCAAATCAAAGTTTGCGTAATGAAACAACTTCCTTTGTGGCCTGACCTCATCTTGATAGTTACTGAGTTACTGTGACCTACTTGTGGGAGGAAAATTGGGCAAGCAGCGGGAAGGGGAGAGTGAATGGCCTTCAGTCTGATGGGTCTGACGTCCTTTTTGCTGTGGGTTTGTTGTATATTATCACAGTAAAAGAAGAAGATATGTGACGCTGTTGATCTTTGAATATTCTCACATTTATTTATTTATCATGATATAACAATGAGAGAAATTTTGATGTTTACTGGAATGCAAAATTGTCTTCTTCTCCTTTGGGCTTTTGCTACCTTCTCCATCTAACCCCATTTTCTGTTTGCTCCTCTCTCACACCAACTATCTTCATTTCCTTTCTCCCGACGTCCATAAATCTTCTTGGTCTTTGTCTAGACCTCCAATTCCAGCATCCGTCTACCAATATAATCACTATCCCTCCTCTGTCCATGACCCAACCATCTCAGTCTGGCTCCTCTGACCTTCTCTCCAAAACATCTGATATGTGCACTAGAATGAAAATATATGTCTTTTTATTTTTCTGTGGAGGTTCTCAGCCATCCAGCTCATACTTTGTTGAAATCTACTTGTTTTGACCACTGGACTTGAATTGCATCACTACCTGTTGGGTGTTTCCGAATATATAATATATATAACGGCTAGGTTTTTGGGTGGTTCAGGTAATGGTGGCTTGTTGTGTAAGTGGAAGAATTGACGTGCAGAAACTGGGTGAAAGGGGAGGTTGTAATGCTAATGTGGGTGAAGGGAAACAAAAGGAGTGAAACCTGTTGATTCAAATGTAGATTCAAAGCGTTTCGTGTCACATCTACAGTGTAGAAACCTGTTTTCCTGTACAGTGAAAACCCTACTTTGCTGTCTGCAGTGCATCTGGATATGTGCTGATAGGAAGAGTGTAAACATTATTATAAATATGATTATAGATGTGAATATGACCGTGGGAATGCAATAAGATGTTTGAATGCAGCTCACAAAGTAGTAGGCTTTACATGTGCAATTTTTGGATCACATGGGCTGAGGTGTTTCTGAAGGTGAATCTTCCCTGGTTGTTTGGAAGGTGCAGAAGGTTCTGGTCTGTGTTTGCAAATCTGTCGTGGTATTGATCCAAATACGGCGTTAAACGTTTGCGAAAGGTCGTGTCTGAGCCTCCTCCTCTGCTCAGAGATGGTTTTTCTGTTTGGACAAAGATGGCTTCTTTGACTCCTTTCTCCAAGAATATGGACATTGAAGTCTTCAAAAGAATGGCGCTTGTCCTTCAGGTGTCCACAAGGGGCAGTTTTCTAATAAAAGCTATAATTCATCAGGAAAAAAAAAAATCGTACTCAAATTTTGAGGCTGTTTTTCTTTTTTTTTGAACATTTATTAGAACAGGTTCCTTAACAGAGTCATACACATTCTTACAAAACCTCATAACAAGATACACATTATACAATATTCTTTATAGGTCACTTATTTCCTCAATAGAAAAATAAAATAAAACTAAAAAAAAATAAAAAAAACACAAAAAAAACATCTAACTCAGTCAAATAGAGATAATATCTTCAACTCTCCAAATATTTTTTAATGGGTGCCCATTTGTCAAGATATAGTTCTGTCTGAAGTCGTAAGTTTGGTGTTATGCGTTCCATGCAGTTTACATCCTTAAGCCTCTGACGCCGCTGGTCCAGGGTAGGTGGGTGGGGTTTGAGCCAGTTTACTGTGATCATTTTATGTGCAATTAATAGAAGAACTCTCAGCAAAAACACCTGGTTTTTCCTTAAATCCCTTGTTGATGCTGTACCCATAATAAATTGCCGTGGATCAATTGGTCTGTTTAATTTTAAAATCTCACTTTTTTGTTTTTTTTAACTCTTCCCAGAATTTCATCAGTTTAGGGCAGTCCCAAAAAATGTGGGAAAAGTCCCCCGTTATGCCACAGCCCCTCCAACACAGGGGAGAACAGTTATTATCATAAGAAGCTATTATCAAGGGAGTTTTAAAATACCTTATTCTTAACTTCCAGCTGAACTCCCTCCATGTTGGGCTGCTTAAACATTTTTGCCAGGCTGTTTTTCAAGGAGAAAAAACACATTCACAATGACGCTGCTCAAGCAATGGCAGCTAAAGAAAAGTATGATTTTATAATTGGGTTAAGAGGAAAGACTGCACGTTGCAAAATTGACCTGAAGAGCTCTCGGTTTAGATTCAAACTCGGTCACTTTCTCATCTTCGTGCTGCATATTCAGCTCAGAAGATGCAGAATGTACAAAAGCCCTTTCTCTCAGCTCAATCAGGGCACGTTGCGCAGAAAACATGACACGATGTAACGAAGGGAGACGGCAAAGAACACGCCTTCTCTTTACGATGAAGTTACAAATGTAGGTGAAAAAGTAATCCGAGCATTGCTTTATATGTGAAACGACGGGCAGGCGCACATTATTGGTCCTACAACCAGTAATGGACGCCGTGGAAGCAGGTAAACACCGTCAACCGATCGAAGACATTCGCATTCACGCACAACAGATCTCCTCTTTCTTTCACCGATTCATTTTGCAGCCGCTTCTCGGAAACGAGAAAACAACGTACTCGTCTTCTTTCTGCGTCGAGGACACCATCCACACGAAGAATCGCCTGCTGGATGGCATCGGCGACCGTCCATTTCCTCAGAAGACCTTGACAACTGCTCACGCCGCGTTAGAAATAACTGATTATTAAATGCTAATGGTGCTGATAAAAGCGGTACGGCGAAGGAAATTACAAGAACTGAGCTTTCAAGAAAGACAATCTGAATATTGCATCAAGGCGCTGTTAATCAGTCAGTGTATTAGGATGTTAAATTTCCTCAACAAGCCCAGACAGTTATAGTCTGTAACCCCGTACATTAGGCTTACATCTACGTAGTTTCCATCACAGAGCTCTATCAGTCTTCTATTAATACATATTATTCAGGTAATACGCACTCCCACGCACACTTCCTGGCTCCGCGCTTCTACATTTAGCTCGTCTCTGCGGTAAATTGTTTTTTTTTCTTTTACGTCTGCCTGCGTGCTCCGGGTCGGACCAATCACACCATGCAACCACCTGTTTCTGCTGCACGGCGTGAACTCCAAAGGCCGTCGCATTCAAGCATCAACGCATCCGCTGACGTCTAGCGAGTAACTATAATTGCAATCTCCGCACCATTG
The DNA here is from genome assembly GCF_037954325.1 of Fistularia commersonii. NCBI lineage: Eukaryota > Metazoa > Chordata > Actinopteri > Syngnathiformes > Fistulariidae > Fistularia > Fistularia commersonii. Next base: position 2,554,111 of record NC_141311.1, read on the forward strand.
CAGGGTTGGTATCATGAATATGAACATTTTATTACATCTCTGTTTACATTTGCATGATTTCAGTAAGGCCTTGTCAAAGAATATTTATTATTTTCTTTGAAAAAAAAAAAAGGCCAACCTATGTTTACGTTTTAAAAAATACCGTAATTTCTGGACTATGAGCTGCTACTTTTTTCACATGCTAATTTATGGATTTTTGTGGGCTAATTAAAAGTAAGTATTTAATCAAAAGTAAAAAAAAAAAAGGGTCTGTGTAAATATCTCAGGTTACAATGTGGACACCTGCGCCTTTCAGACATGTGCAGCCTATATATGTACAATATCTTTATTTTGTTCATCTTAGCTGGTGTGGCTTATTTTCAGGTGTGCTAAATAGTCCGGAAATGATGATATATTACATATCCATCTATCTATCTATCTATCTATCTATCTATCTATCTATCTATCTATCTATCTATCTATCTATACATACATACATACATACATACATTCATACATATATACATCTCTCTCTCTCTCTCTATATATATATATATATGTATATATGCATATATATAATATATATATATATATAAATGATATATGTAATATATCATCATTATATATTATATATATCATATATATGTAATATATAAAATTGAGTGGGGGAGCTGGGCCAAGTTATATATATATATATATATATATATATATATATTAGATATTACAAACTTAAAAAAAGGTTCTCTTTACCTCCATTCTGTCTGTGCATAAAAGGTTATTCTGCATTTTCATCCATTCGTTCATTCATCAACAGAAACGCTTCAAATGCATTTATTCATCCATCTGATTCATTGTGTTTGAATTTATCCCACAAGCTTGCAAAATCTTTCGATGCAAACGTGGCTTCGAGAAATCGCGATGGACCGCTTTCCCATCCTTGCAAATTAAACGTCGTCTGACAGTTTTCTATATTTGTGTCAAATATGTAAAGCGATGGCGCCCCCACTTTTTCCCCTTGTGAGCTACTTTACAAATGACCATGTGAAAATGATCTACCTCCACTAAAAATGCTGGATATATATTTATTTGTATATCTACTGAGTATACTTAACACAATAAATGTTTCTTGATCTTGCATAACTGCATGAACCCTTATGGCACATTCCAACAGAGTACTTTTTTGGTAAATATCTTATTCAGGAGTCGCAGCATAGTTGAAGTTAGTCGTGAGACAAATTTTAGTTCCTTCACCTTTCTCCTTCTCGGCTCACTTAGTTTTTACGAACGGCCTGAAAATGCCGCTCCATATTTCCCTTTTTCGGTATAGCAATGGCAGACCGGCAGATGAGCCACTTTGAAAATGACGTAGTAAAAAGAAAGTCCAACTCCCATTCCGTATGGAAGTGATACGTTTTAGTCTTTTTACTTGGTCCGGCTCCCACTCATTTTTATACCCAAAAGTTTAGACGACATAAATCGGAGGCTAACGCGCTAGCTTGCAAGAACGCGCCGTTATGTGCACAAGCGCAGCGCCGCCGGTGTCAGAAAAGGTCAGATCGGACAGACAGACTGTCAGTCAAGTGAGGATGATAGGCTGACGTCTAGGTTTTAATGCCATGCCATCCACCCACACTACCTTTGCGATCGACCGGCAGATCCCGATCGACGTATTGGGCGAACCTATTGGGCATGTTGGGCACACGCTTTGCATTGTAAAGCGTCGCCTTGCAGAAACTTCATGTGACGGTCAGTCCCTTCTTATGAACCTCATTCAGAGGCGTCTCCAGTTCTAATGACCTGTGGGGAGTAACTGCCAGGTTTTTGGGTGGGTCAAGGTGGCTCGTTGCGCGTTAATGGAAGAGTTAATCTGCAGAAACTAGGTGTAAGAGGGTTGTTATGCGAATGGCGGTGTTGTTTGTTGGTACAAAAGAGTGAAGAAATTCAAATCCGGTTGCCAAGACGAAAATATTTCGACAAGAATGCGTTCGTATTTGGGTTTATTTGAAAGCATAAGGCAGTGTCGCACAACTTTTTTTTAAGCCACGGCACACAATTTACGTTAGAAAAATCACATGGCATTCCGACAAATAAATATATCAAAAATGGTTTCAACGAAATAGAATGAAACCGTAATCTCAATTTACTTGCTCAGTGTGAAATCTAATATATCTGATATCCGTAGATTCGTCGAGTTGCAATGCAAATCTCCCACTGTTTTCAGTGTCTGCAGGCGTGTCATCAATAAGTCTGGAAATGGTATTATTTGAGAGCGGGACTTGAGCTATTTCTTTAACAGCGCAAGGGCTGAGCATTTCTTCCAAGCTGATTTTGCAGGCAGGCAGTATTCATGTTTCTGCTGTTTGGCTTTAGCCATGGGTTCAGTAATTTTGTAGCGAGCTTTCACAGCTATCTCACTCGCCTTGGGTTTTTTTTCTTCAACAACGCTGCCTGTTTCAAAGTCTGTTTACGCACAGTGTTAGTTATATATATATATATATATGCATGCACACATATATTTATATACACATATACACACACACACACATATATATATACTGCTCAAAAAAATAAAGGGAACACTTGAACAACACAATGTAACTCCAAGTCAATCACACTTCTGTGAAATCATAGTGTCCACTCAGGAAGCAGCACAGATTCATTTTGACTTGTTTTAAGGACATTACATCAAAGTTGGAGCAGCCTGGAGTTTGTTTTTACACTTTAATTTTGAGTGTGATTCCTAATCCAGACCTCCTAATCCAGATACAATTGATTTCCATTGATCATTTTTGTGTGATTTTGTTGTCAGCACATTCAACGGTGTAAAGAGCAAAGTATTTCATAAGAATATTTCATTCATTTAGATCTAGGATGTGTTTTTTAAGTGTTCCCTTTATTTTTTTGAGCAGTGTATATATATATATATATGTATATATCAGTGACGTGCTGTCAGTAGAACCTTTTTTATACTGTTTATACAATTTCCTACTATTATTTATTATTGTTATGTTTTACTTGAAACTCTGGCACAACAATTTCCTTCAGGATAAATAAAGTTGTTCTTATTCTTATTCACATTATTCTTAGAGGCAGGGGAGGCTAGGCCTCACCTGTCATCACCAAAAGAAAGAAATGCAAAATGAAAAAATAAATCAATGGTTATATCTATTCAGTGATTTATACTATAGAGTTATTTTCCATGTAGCTGCACCATTTTTAGTTGTTTTTTTTTCAAAATCACTAAAAGGAATTTACAATTACCGTTCAAATGAGGAAGAGACATGTGGTGATGATGTCACTGATATACATATACATATATATATATATATATATGTATGTATGTATATGGCAACTGGCAATGAAAATAATTCAGCCAAAATGTAAATAAAATATAGTAAAAGAAAAATAAATAAATAAAAATAATAGATATATATAATAGATATAATATACATATATAAAGAATAATAGATATAATATATAATATATCTCTCTCTCTCACTCTCTCTCTCTCTCTCTATATATATATATATAGATATATCTATATATCTATATCTATATATATATACATATATATTACATAAATATAAATATTAATATAAACATACATAAATAATAATTAATAACACACAAAAATATGAATGAAAAAAAGTGTGTTACCCAAAACATAATTAAAAAAAATCACTAACTTCTCTGCTGTTTGAGAAGCAGCAGGTAGATCCACAGGTTCATTCACTACCTGTTGCCATCTAGTGGAGGAGCATTTCATTGCTCTGCCTGTCACTGCTTGCTGCCTACTTGGTTCAAGATACCTAGACACATTATTTGCGTTGAATCAATAATTTTCGGACCAATCCGGTGAAAGTGGGCATTTTTCCACGGCACACTCATATGTGGGAAACACTGGGATAAGGCATCGGGAATCACTGCGGAGAATCTGTCGTCGGAAAGCAAATACCAGGCAGCAAGTAGGAAGAGTTATTTATATTTATATTTTCAGAATGCAGCTCCTTGTGGGGCCGGTTCATTCCTGAAGAAGGCAATGAAAGAGGCCTCAGGAGTGTCAAAATACACAGATTATTCCGATTTGTCGCTTATGGGGCTGCACAGCTGCAGACGGGTTCCAGATTGTGCTAAACGCACCTCGATCAGGGATCCTATCTGGACCGTGGAGCATTGGAGGAAGGCGGTCTGGGGTGCTAAACGGCATCTTGGATTACATGACTTCGGTGTGTGTTGCTGAACAACCGGATCAAGGTGACCTCCCGGCTCTCCAAGTTCCCCAGTTTTCAAACCAACGTCATGCTGTAACTCTGTTGTCTATTTTATCCGCGTTGGTCTCAGCCCGATTCGCATCCTGCTTATTGTTGTTTACCAATTTTTGTTGTCTATTTTCACCTTTACTTTTTTTTTTCTTTTTTATCCTTGATGTTGTTGTTGTTCTCTGTTGTATATTTATTAGTGGATGTCATATGCTATTATATTTATACTCATATTTATTGACACTTGAACTCTTGTTCAAGACAAGAGAATTTATCTTATCTTATCTTATCTTATCTTATCTTATCTTATCTTATCTTATCTTATCTTATCTTATCTTTTTCCAAAATGCATGTAAAACAGAGATGTTGTTGTTTTTTTATTAACCAAGAATTGCTTTCCTTTATCTTCATTATTCACTTCTGTCGTTTTGGTAGCTTAGATTTCCTTGGACTCCAACTTTTCTGTCTTTTTATGTGTAGTTTTGATAATCTCTTGTTGTTTTCTGGCCCATTTTGTCCAAAAAGTGCACTTGTGTTTGGTTTAAGGTGTCAGGATGCAAAGTTGCACTGGATACTTTACTTACTGCCTTTATAATTCAAACAAACAACATGTCACAGAGTGTATATAATTTGTATATAACTTATTGTTAATTGCAGAGAGAATCCCTAGAACCCCGCTGCCTTCTCTGCAGAGCATCTACCACCACAGAGACCACAGGAGAGCCGCCTCCATCGCCAGGGACCACCAACATCAACTGGCCGGATGGACAGGAGTGTGAAATGTAGAACGACACGATTAAAGAACAACCCAGACACTTAAACAGCTTCACATGTAAAGTCCACTGCCACTTAAATTGCATTTATCCTCGCACCCGCGCTTTGTGAGTTGCACACCGAGCTGCACTCAAGCGTTGCCGAGTGAATCATTCGGGACACTTTTCATTGACACTTAAAGAAAAAAACAAAACAAAACAGAACCGAATGTTTTGTTTGTCATGAGTCCGGCCGGGTGCTCCCATGTGAACGGTTATAAAGTGGATAATTGGAAACAAAATCATCGAGTCATATACCAATGCTTTGTTTGGACTATCGCGCTGCCGGTTCTATTGCAATATTCACATTCATAGGTATAATCATACTAATGACAGTGTTTGCAGTGTTTACAATGCCTTTTCCTATAAAGCCATCAAAGAATGGAATGGGCTTCCAGACAATCTAAATAACATTACTGATTTTTACACCTTTACACGGGCCGTCAAAAATTGGATTCTGGAGCGCCAAACATGCTCACACTAACAATACCAGACGGGTGTTTTGCCATTAGATGTTTCCCTTCTGAGTATCATCTGATGGCCTCAAGAAGACTAAACTAATAATGTCACAACATTACATTACATTACATCACATTATACATTGCACTTTCAACTTGCAAAATACTTATTTTATTACCTGTTTATATATTGTATAGTTATCTTATTGTCTTGTTGCTCCTCGAACCCTTGAGGGTTCTGCGCTAGGATCCGAGCTGTTCCCTAGATGGCGCTCTTCTGGACAAAGATCTCAGATTGTGCTCGGGCTGCATGACTTTGGACTCAAAATTGGAGCTTGAACTATTTATATAAAGGCCTGTGCTGCCACTATGTGGGAACTCCAGGAACAGGCCGTTATTGATTAACTCCACTAAAGGGCCAAACCGAAGACCATGCAATAAACCGTGCTATCACACACACGATATCCTCCATGCTGTCTATCTTCTCTCTCTGTGTCTCTTGGTCTTTCTCATCCCCTCTAGAAAAAGCATTGCCCATATTGCGAGTGTTACGATGCTTTCATTTAACGGTTTTGTCATACACCAGGGGAACTAAGCTTGAGGGGAAAATAGGAAAGCTGCTTTTTACTTTTCACCCCGAAGTCTTAGTCCTGTAACCGAATGATCACGATAATCCTCCTTTCACGTGATATGCATCTAAAGCTCAAAGCATCCAAAACAAAACACAGCTACTGGCGAAAATGGTCTGAACAAATACAATTGGATTATGTTTGAGATGTAAGCACTGTTCACCAGTGCAAAACTGTATGCTCTCAAGTATCACTTACCTTTATTAAATACAAAATCCGTTTGTGCTGGCAGTTAAAATTAAAGTGGAAATCAGTATCTCGCTGAATTATCATCCCATTGCCGTTTGAAATATGTTTATTCTTCTCAGACAGGGAACTCAGTTTGCATGTGTTACGCCTGTGTGTTTTACGCACCCTCCGATGCATAGAGACCTCCAGCCGTTATATTGAGTCCTCGGTGGTCAAAGAACCTCATGTAAGACCTGAAATCAGATTCCCTTCTTCATCCCCATCCGTACCAACACGTCAACCTGCAAGCAAATTCTATCAAATTGAGATTTGCACCGTTTCATGTCAGCCTCCTCTTTCCCCACATTGTCACTGAACACCATTAGACCACTAGGTGGCAGGCTTTAACTAATGTTACAGAAGGCATGCCTGAACTAAATCCTCTTAGATCTCTGTGTTGTTTTATTGAAATACTTCCTTTGCACAGTTTATCTGTCACTGCAGGTATATGACAAGATGATATTGATAGAAATGGCAAGATGATTGATCATTGGATAATTGCGCTTATGACTGCACTCATCGGCTATTAACGGCTCCAGGGTTTTATTAATTACAATTAAGTGTCTCTTTGTGATTAAATAGTTATATTCCTCATCGGGGACAGCTCGACACCATTCACTAAAACACCGTTGTAAAGTTTTTAACGGTGTTTGCTGCATTGTATACTCCGTGACGTCCCGAGTGGGCGGTGCTTGTGGGGACCCGGCGCTCAGCGAGGCACATCGGCGGTTAAACCCCTCCCGGCGCGGCGTGGGCTATAAAACGAGCGCATCCGACGTGCCTCGGCAGCGACGTAATGACGTAACGTTTTTGTATTGGCAAATCATGGTGTACGCTGTGCGGGCATTGTGAAGCAGTAGTTGAGTGTTAGCTGGCTAACTAGAGAAAGAAAGCTAACTAATCGTGAGAGTGGAAGTGGGGGCTAACGTTAATGGAAGCGGCAACTGTCAAAATAGCAGGAAGAGAAATTTTAGCGAAGTGATAACTTTCTCGAATGTCTACATCAACACATTTTTTATAGGGTTGATTATAGTTCGCGGTTGTCAGATGCCCGGGGAGCATTCTGGAGACTACACCGATTGTCCCATTTCTAAACGGAAACCATTTCTGGAACAGATAGTTCGTGCTAGCTAGCTCGCTAGCTAGCTAGCCGAGTGAATCATTCGGGACACTTTTCATTGACACTTAAAGAAAAAAACAAAACAAAACAGAACCGAATGTTTTGTTTGTCATGAGTCCGGCCGGGTGCTCCCATGTGAACGGTTATAAAGTGGATAATTGGAAACAAAATCTTCGAGTCATATACCAATGCTTTGTTTGGAGTGGTACTGCTGAGACCAGAAGACGCAAGGTAAAAACACAGGAACTGCACGGCAGCCTCTTAAACTAAAGTTACTGTTAATGTGCCTCTTCCTTGTCTTTATCCCGAGTGCAAATTCTGTCTCACTCGAAGCACACTCGCCTAATCGACTACAGAGAAAATCGGGACTTTTTCTCTCTTTTTTTTTTGAACCAACTGCTCTCTTGCAGCAGTATTACCGCTAGTAACTTAATCGAGGTTAGCAAGTAACGCTTTTCACCGGTAAGTTAGCTAACCGGATCCGCGGAGAGCGGCTTCCCTGCAAGCACGCAAAACTTAAGCAACGATTAGTTATTATTATTATTTTTTATGTGCATCCCCGGCGTGTCCGTTGGCTGAGGGGTCTTGTGTTGTAACGGTAGATGCAGATGCGGTTAGCACCGGGTGATGGCTAAAACTTGGGGGTTCGAGTAGAGCGGGGCTGCGGGGCGATCGTTTCCAACACCCAATCAAGCCATTGTGTCGTCCCGCACGGTAGCTAATACTGAGCGGCTCCCCTCAGATCGCAGTGCTCGGTCTCCCTCCGGATGCCGGGACCTTAGCGAGATGTGCACATTATATTTATTTTTTTTTCTGTTATTTTTGCAGCCCGTTCAATATCCACACGTTCCTTGTAGCTCCGGGTAGTTCTCAGAAACATGATGTCACCACTGGACTATGCCGTATTCACTTACGTCCCCCTCCATGTCTATGTTAACTTACTTGTGTTATGTGCTGCAATGTTCATCCTATTTAACAAGAAACAGCTACTTCGTTACAAAACGTTTTACAGTTTGCTTGACTGCTGTCGTCAGATATCCATATGCATCTCTTGTCATACATTTTTTATTTTGTTGTGATAAAATAGGTGCTTCAGAGTGATGCAGGATGGCCAGATCTGGTGAGTTGATAATTATCCCTCCTCATCTTGCATTGACATCCTGTAGCTAGTTGAAATGAATAAGAGTTGGCTTGCTTTCTCTCTCACACTCCTCCTATACCTGTGTGCCTCAGAGCCCTTTCACCCAGTGATCGCTCAAGAGCAAAGCATCTCTCTGTGCCCCCCTGTCCCCCCGAAAGAATCAATCTGTCGTGCATCTCAGAAGATGCTTTGCCGCCGTCAGTAATATTTCGGTGAGGGCTGGGCGGGAGGGGGGGCACGAGCAGTCAGTGCATGCCCTTAGTGCATCGACGACATCCGACATGCTTTTTCTTTTAGAGCGACACACACCTCGTCTTTGTTAAGGTTGTAAGCGTATCGCAGAGAGAGGGTTATCGGGCAGTGTAGCAGCTGATCCTGCAACAGTTTGATCCGATGGCCACCACTTGTATCTGTCTGTTTTCCATCTTGCTGTCTTGACATGTATACTTAATTACCCTCCTTACGGGATCATACTTTTGTCAACATTGCACATTATTTTGAGAAGCAGCATTTTCCCAAGCCAGGTCTGACGGCCGCTCTGTCTCAGCACTAAACCTGCCTTCCACAATAATCTCCTGCTTCCAGTGTCTTTCCCACCCGTTATTTCATGCTTTACCTCCATTTTTCTTCTTAACGACCGACATTTCACTGAGAGAAACCCTATCGATGTCAGCGCACGGTGAGGTTTGTCTTCCGTACTGTTTTTCCAGATGTCTTTGCACATGGTAATAATGACACGCTAAGCATGCTAGCTTTTGTAGATCTCATCGCTAGATTGCATTCATACGGACTGTATCGTATCCCTTTATATTGTGCTGCGATGAATATGTTTCTATATTCTTGGCGTGTGCAAAGCACCAGCGTCCTAGGTCACTGATCGCTGCCGTCCGTTTTGCTTTTAAATGAACACCACGTAATTCTCTCCACGTGCCACCCCAACAAAATCCACCACTGGCCTCGGTTCAAAATTCTAATACACTTGGAGTTTGAGTAAAGGACACATTAGTCGCAAATGGCTGACACGCTTTTACTTTGGGGGTAATTTTGTGATTTAACATCCTTGTGGCTCCCCTTTATACAAAGCCAATGTCTGGATCTGTCACTTACTGCGGTATTTCAACCAGATCCTTCAACACAGCTTGCAAAAAAAAAAAAAAAAAATCCGTCGGTGCTTTTAATGGCCACCTGTCAGCAGGATTTTACTAAAAATCCGATTGCCGCGAATCTCCCTGGAGGACTAAGGCGAAGGAAGGTCGTTCGCAGAGGTTCCCCTGTCTTCCAGATCATGATACTTGTTATTTAATCTTGTCTTAGCAACTGGTCTTGCTCATTTTATTTTATTTTTAAGACGTTCCGCCCGTCGTGCGAGGAGCCCCTTGAGTTCTAACTGGCTGCTGGGAGTTGTAGGGATCTCTGCGTGGGACTGGGGGTGGGCGCTGATCTGTTTTGCCTTGTGCTCAGTGTGAACAGGGGGTCTGGAGGGACAAAAGACACTTGTCGGGTAACCCGAGTTGGGTTTTGTTAGCATCAAGTGTGAGTCGCCGGGAACAAAAGAAGGCGAGCTGGGGGTTTGAATCGAAACTTGGGTGAGGAGTTGAATTCAAACACCGGCCCAGGTGACTCAACCAGTTCCTTTTGTTCCTGATAGCCCCCGTTTTCACTGAGCGCTCAGGACAGATCGGGGCCGCTCCTCCCGGGCTCGCATACAAAAAAAAAACTCCCCGCAGTCGGAAGCCTGTTAGTGGAGGGGTGAGATGTCTTTTAAAAAAAAAAAAAAAAACTCTAACAGATCCTGTTGCAATGACAAGATTAAACAGCGGACCAGATTGTTTACATTTGGGGCGGGTCTGTTTAATGAAGAGAAAGTGTCCTTTTTCTCACATTGAAACAAAGGGTTAAAGCGTTGATAGCCCTTCTAGGTCAACAATGGACTGTGAGCAGGCTGACCGAGGAACTCTGATATATCCTAGTGTGTGACGTTTGTGTAATAACACACACAAGTCCTCTATCTGTCCTTGCTATCTCAGAATGAAAAGATGTTAGCATAGTCCATCAAACACCCGTGATGTGGCCTTCCTCCGTACTGTCCTTTATGGAGCTACGTAACAGCAGATACACTCTAAGCGGTGTCGGATAAGATATACTTCCTCCTCCTTTAGGGGCCGAAGCCTTTTGAATGTTGATGTTGTGTCGAGACCGAGTCTCCCTCGGCAGAGCCTTTGCACTGAAATGCTGTATTTCATTTCTCTGTTCCGTGAATGTTTTTTTTTTCCCCCCTCTGTAGTCAGTCATCAGTAACCTACGCGCGGTTACCTAAAGCTACAATTGATTCCGAGACGATGTGCAGGAGCGCCGGTAGAAAATCCCTCACCTGCAATGCAGCCACAGTCTCGAAGCCTGAAGGGTAACAAATGTCACAGTGAATATCAGTGCGGAGTTTTCAGTAATGACACCCGAGCCAAATGTGACTTTGGATTCGTTTTTGATCAGGTGACCTTGTTCAATAATTAGTTTTGGCTGTATCGGGAGTCAGGGGGGTGGGGGGTGGGGGTGTATTCATTACTGAGAATGTTCGTCTACACTTTGCGTCATTTTACCTCTCGGAGCGATCGCGCAAATGTGTCAACTGTACTCAATGGTAAATGTGATATTATCGCGGGTGTTCTATCATTCCCTCAGGTGTTTTGGATTTCACATAAACGTGACACAATTGTTGTATTTGAGCCAAAACCGATGACGATGTCCTACAGTTGCACTCGGATCAGCACACGATATCACAGAAGTATGGAAAAAACATGGTCGAAAGCAAATTAAGATACACAAGTTATCACACGTGTCGTGTCCGCAGTGTTAATGTGCGTCACACGCTACTAGCATAACATGCTAGCATCATTTTTTTTCCAACGTTCTGCTCTTTATTTCTATGTCTTAAGCATGATCTTTAGGCGTTAACCTCACGCAAAGGCCTTCCTCGCTTTGGATTCGGTTCGTGTTTGCTCCGTTCCTTGCGGTCCACGGTCCTCCGGGTTGTGGGCCACGGATGCGTAGCTTGCACAGAAAGATGTCGGCGCAGCTTATGAACACAAACCCGCCTCCGCTTTTAACAGCTGAATAAACTTCCCCCCAAACCCCGGTGATATTTATAATTTATAGTTTGTGAATGACTTAGGTGGTGCTGGAGGAGAGATACTTTGAATATTCATGCGGGGCGGGATCATTTAGCTTGCTCGCGCTCCGCCATCCAGCAGTTTGGTGGCTGTAAAAATGGACTTGATACCACGGGAAGAACAATACGCGAAGGAACCCGCCCGGCGTTTGATCGGCAGCCGTCGCGTGGCGTTAACCTGCAGCCCGGGTGGATGTCGGCGAGCTGGGCGGGGTTCGCAGAATGTTAAATTCTTAAGTGCTTTGAAGACCCAGCTGCGTGTCTGATTAAAGAGGCACGGGTTGTGATCAGAGGGCCAACTGAACTCGACTTTTCTCTCTTTTTTTTTTTTTTTTTTTTTTTTCGGATTAATCATAAATGATCAGAAGAATCCCGGCTCCGCCTCGCCCACGTGTGACCCCCCCTCCCCCCACCCCCCCACCCCACACACTCACTCCCACTCCATTCCGCATGAGATGAGGGAGGATGAGAGAGAGAAATCATTTTCTAGATGTTGAGGGGAATCTGAAATGTAGGGAAAGGGAGAAAAATCCACAGATGACTCATTTGCTTCCCCCCCCCCCACCCCCCACATCACTCCTTTCTCCTTTTTGTTCTTTCCCTCCCCACAAAAAATAAACATTCAGCGAGGCGCTGCCTGTCTCAGAGAGGGGCCGGCTCGGCTCCTGCGCTTTGAGCGGGTCTTTGTCATCGCCGGCTCCTTGACTCATCAGCATACGTTTTTAGCATCGGGATCCATTCCACCGACTTCCTCACAAGATTTTTTTTTTTTTTTTTTTTCTTCCTCTCCCCTTCTCTTCTTCCTCCCACATAAGCCAGGGCGATATCGCTAAATAATTCCTTGTGGTGAAACGCTGGGTCGTCGATACCAAATAGGTTTAGCCGGCAAAACTTTAAAAACGCGCTCAACAGATTCCCGGCAGTCGGCACTAATGCGCTCACTGCGCGATGTGTGTGTGTGTGTGTGTGTTGTCATCTCAGCTGCTGATGGTGCAACCGAAACGTACGTCTGTGAAAAGACGGGCTGTTTGACGGTCACCTAGGAGCGTACGAAGGAATACGGTCGTCCTGTGTGTGACGGGAGAGCAGGGACGCGCGGGCTTTGTTCGGACGACCCGACTTTGCTTGCAGGATTTTCACGGCATTGCACACGTCGCTCAGACACTCAGCAACCACATGGAATGTCTTTCTTTTCGCAGGTTAATTTAGTTTCTGTTTTGCCTACTCCCGCCCTGTGCCTGTCTTTGTCTGTCCTCGCCTTCATCTATCAAATGAAATATTATTTCAGACCCGAAACCTCACTACCTCCAGACTACGCCGTCACAGCCGAGCAAAAGTTGTGTTTTCAGACTTGCTCCACTTGGTCTCATTTTCAAATTGCATTCATCGTAATTGTTATACTAAAATTCCGCTTTGCATTCATTGTTCATGCCTCTTCACACATGAGACGTGATGTCACACTTCATTTTCCGGCCTTCACCCTGACTTTTTATCCCTTATCTTGTCTTTGCCCCCCTCGATGTCACTCCCGTTCCGCATCCGGCGCGGCGTTCAGTCGGTCAGGCCCCGGCCCCCGTTTTACACGGGGCGTTAAAAGGCCGCTCCGTGATCCAACCAAAAAGTGGCCGACCTTTAAATGTGTGACTTTCACTTCTGCCACGGCGTCTCCACGCACTCCTCCGTCATCACGTGGGATCCGATTCTACTTTTTTGTACCACGCCGTGTATCTGTTTTAACAAGCAACCCCTGCGCATATGTTGTTCATATCGGGTATAAAAGTAGCATCATTCTTTATTTTCTGCCCTATGATTGATTTTTCTCAATGTTTTAATTTTGACCACCTTGTTATGGATGCTGTCGTGAAGAGAGGGGAGGGACGTGGGGGCGCTAAGAGAGACGGAGATAGATAGCGCTAAAGAATAACTGCTAAGCAGCGGACCAGCGAGGAACAGAGGAAGCAAAAGATGATGGCCTGCACTAATGAGAGAGAGAGAGATTAGTTGGCGGTTGAGGTAGAATTAATTTTAAGGAGGGTTATAGCATCCCTCCTGTTAATTTCTAAATAACACACATCACCCCAGACAAATGCCCGGTCGCTCTTTCCCTCCTTGAGTAATTCAAAGGAGACGAGGTCGGGATAAAAGAGACCGGATCCGGTCATTAACGTGTTTAATATTTCCCAGTCGTGTGAATAAAGGAAACGCAGACGTTGCGGTCTCAGGGCGGGGGAGTGTTTACGCCTGTATCTTTTGAGCGGATCACTCCGAACACGATGTGTGAACCGGGTGGAACGGCGGAGACTCGGACCGATTAACGAAACTAGCAAACGGCCACACCCGACCCGACCCGGAGAAATCCGGGGCCCGATGTGTCACCGTGATGTGTTTTCCACGCGCTTTTCGCGAGTCAGAGATAGGCCGCTCGATTCTGAGCATTTTATACAGCAGTCACAAGATGCCCGTCCAATACATTTGCAGGTGTAGAGAAATATTAAGCTGTCAGCCTCACTTGGATTAGGTCTGCACCGATGATCAAAAAGAAGCATTTGGAAAAAATCAGTTTGGTCAAGTTTAAAAATCTGGGAATGCAGTTTTGTTTTGTTTTTTCTTTCTCCTCTGGTTGTAGAGCCCAAAACACATTTCTTGCTGGGTACACGCCCGGGCCGCGGTGATGGATTGGGTTGCCGGTGTTTTCTGCGGAACCGGACAAAGAATACGTAGATGTGTGCCGTGCGTTTGTTTCCGATACGCACGCCATAAAGAAAACAACTTCCACACAATTTATTGCCGCTTCAGGCAATCCTGGACTAACAGTGGTCGCCCGTTGTAGCGCGCTCCATTGTTTTTCTAGAATTAGACCAATTACAGTTTTGGTTTACGGACTGATTACCTCCCGTGCCTTTTCACCAATCGGACATTGTTGTTTGTGCCGTGGCGGTTGTTTCTTCTTTCGAACCGTATGCCGATACTGTGTCGTTTCTGCACCGAGAAACCGAATTCTACCCGTATCTACCTGGTCACCTCATTCAAATGTCGCTTAGTAAAATGATTCTGTGATATTTTCCCGCGCAGAACGTGTCGTTTTTTCTTTCTGTGGCCGAGAGGAAGATTTTTCTATTTGGATTGTTTTTTCAAAGCTGATGTTTAACCATGTTTCTGTTCCTCTCCGGCCTGGTTTCAAATTGATTCATTTGAATGTACCACCACTCTGTATGTTCTATCTGCTGCCACCGCTTGGAGAAAC
The DNA here is from genome assembly GCF_037954325.1 of Fistularia commersonii. Classification (NCBI taxonomy): domain Eukaryota; kingdom Metazoa; phylum Chordata; class Actinopteri; order Syngnathiformes; family Fistulariidae; genus Fistularia; species Fistularia commersonii. The sequence continues at coordinate 2,569,147 of NC_141311.1, forward strand.
TAACTAATTCTGCTTTAATTGGCCCCGCATTAAATATTTATAGCAGCAAAAAGAGGCGTCTGTTTTACAATAAACATACTGTTTGTTTTCGGGATAACGAGGTCTAATATGTTGCGTTGACCGTGTAAATATGGATGTTCACGTGGCTCAACAAGAGCGTTGTTTTAGAATTTTGATGGAGGTCCACCCTAAGCCTCCTCTCGCCAGTTCCCCATGACCGCTTCCCGCTCACTCTCCCCTCCCACATTTCATTGTTCCTCCATCTGAAGCCGGCGGCTCTCATTTGGCCGCCCAACAAGCTCTGAAAGGCATCGCCGCAGCCGAGCCCGCCGCTCGTGGCCCCAGCCAGCCGTCGAGGCTGCTGTTGCAGACCTTTCCTAGTACTACCATCTGGCTAATGAGCTGTCAGTCTTCCTCTGGAGACTGACCAAACCAGAAGCCAAGAGGTAATCAATCTCCCGTCACTGACACGCAGGTTGGGGGGTTAAATAAATTCTGCATTTGATTCCCCATCCTCCCTAGATGTATTCAATCTTTTCGTTTTGTCCGTATTTTCACTTTTGGAAGCTCCTCGACGGACCGGTCGATCAACCGTGCCTGCGCTCGGTGCTGTTGGTGGCGGGGGGGGGGAGAAAAAAAAAAAAAGTCAAAGCCAGCTTTTGATGCGAGCAGACTTGAGTCCAACACGATTATTCAGACGCTGTGACCTGAGGGTACCAGTCACATGAACAGCCCCTCTTGAATGGCCATGAGTGTGGGTGTTGTGTTCTTCCAGCGCTGAAGCCTGAGCTGTGGGCATCTGGTAGCTGCAGGGGCTAACAAATGATTGCACAGCCTTTTGTTGAGCTGGAACTTGACTAAACCATCTGTGCAGATGAACGTAAACACACTCCCTTCGACGTGAAATGCTCTTATTATACATGTCAGTCTGGGGCTTCTTGTTGATGCGTTTCTTTTTTTTTTGTGCATCATTAGTCATGCTCAATAACATGATTGTGAACAAGGCCTTCTGTGTAAATGGGATTCTTCCCCCTATATGTGGCTCTGGGGCTTTTTTTGTCATGATTATTTACTATCGAAACCTCTCTGAAGGTGCTCGGTGTGGCGTTTGTACTTTTTAAAGAGCCTTTTCCGTGCCTCGGGTCCAAAGTCGCTCAAAATGGAAACTCGTGTACTCCCTTTTAAAGAAGCTGAGATTTCCAAAAGCGGAACTTTATTGCATGATCTCAGTCTGATTCACACCAAAACGCAGCGATTCACACGGTTGCCGTGGACACGACTTTATTCGTGCAAACACACCGAACCGGCCCGAACCCTGAAGGACATCCGAGCCGTCCCGCCTGGGGCACGTCCGCTTGTTTCCCCACATTTCTACATTTCATACCGGCTCGTTTCTGGAGCTGGTGTGACACTAAACTTCATAGTCTGCAGCTCAGGGTTTAGCTTTAACGTCCTTATAGCAACGTGTGACAGTATGAGGCCAAATCGCACTCCCCAGCAGTGCTTCCCGTCCTCCACCACTCGGATTCACGGGGCTGAATTGGAAATAAATTTGCGCACAAGACCACGCGGGGTGTCAGTGTACGTTACGAGGGATATACTGTAAGTCAAGAGAACAGTGTAAAAGTCATACTTTGTGTCTTTTGGATTGTATAATGACGAGTGTGTGTGTGTGTGCCGCCCTCTTCATTTTTACTGGGGATTGTTCGTATTAAAAACGTGTATTTGTGTTTTGAGCACTCTGCAAATGTATACCCGTGTCAATATTAGGGGAGTGCATTTGGAGTATAAATACTGGTGGATTTGGGGAGTTAATCTTGACCCTCTGGCGAGTTACAACCGGAGCGAAGTGTATTTCAAAGACAAGACGGTAGTCACGCATAAAATTGGATGACTTATCAGTTCTTTGAAAATCACGTCCCGTTCCCAGTTTGCATAAATATATTAACTGTAAAGATAATGTGAATATTTATTGTGAGTCACACAGATATGTGTGTGTGTGTGTGTGTTAAGAAGTATGTCCTGGCTAATAGAGTGTGAAGCAGCATGGTGAGTCACTGCGCTCATATAGCAGCGCTCCACTCAGTATTGACTCTCCCCCTCCTTCCCAGTCTGTTCCTTGCAGCAGTCGGAGCAGGCTTTGTAGAGCCAGACCTTTTGTCCACATCATAATTGTCCCCGTCATCCTCTCTCCTCCTCAGTTTTGGCTCATCATGTTACTGCCTCTGCTTGGCAAAATGAATGCATTAACCTAAATGCTGAGGGAGGAGTAATGCAGTCAGCTGGAGTGCACGTTGAAGGAGAGGGAACGCGTTAGGCAGGCAAGGTTATCGGATTCGATACGAAATCTGCCGGGACGAAATGGCATTCGGATATTCCATCTCAAAAAAAAAGATCTTTTTTTTTTTTTTTTTTTGAACGTCAGACGTTTGCCTGTCGTTTACACAAAATATACGGATCAGCAGAAGAACCAGGTGTGTCTGGAAGGTGGCTTCTCGTCAAGCCGCTGACGCACAGCGCGCACGTGCAGATGTGACCACATCGATGGGACCTTCCCCAAACATCTGGGGCCAAAATTTGCCAAAACTGAAACTGTAAACCAAACTGTAGGTAACACAGGCAGCGATTTCAAATCAATTCTTTATTTTAATAAATAAATAAATGATGTAATTAAATCAATAAACTAATAAATAAATAATACAGTATACCCTTGTTTTTTGCGGGGGTTACGTTCCAAAAAGAACCCATGACAGGCAAAATCCGTAAAGTAGAAACCTTTATTTTTTTTTTTTACAATTATTATACAATAAAATACTCTATTATACATTGAAAAGAAAGAACAAACCATTTTACAGGCTCAATCATTTGTGTCACAAATAAAAGTACTGTACTTTAGAAACGTTTTTTTCAACAAATAACTTCTGTACTGTCAAATAATAATTTTAATAATCAGTGTGAACAGAAGGCTTCAAATTGCGGAGATTAGCACCGCCCACCGCGACCTTATTGCTGCTGCGAAACTTATTGCTGCCGTCGTCTTTATGTTTTTTTCTTCCTTCTTTATGGAACGAATGGAAGATTCATTAATTCCGTAATGCCGGCCTACAGCCGCATAGCTTTTACCTTCCCTTAGCATGTCCAGAAGTTTAACTTTATCTGCGATAGATAGCATCTTCCGCTGCCTTTTGGGCCCTTTTGTCGGTCCAGAGCGTTTTCTCAACATTATGGGTTTTAGAGAAACTCCAAATTGCAAGAGAATTTGCACGTATGTCATGTAAATTTGGCAAGCTGTTTCACGTACGTGCACATATTAAACTGCAACGTTATTGACGCACAGGTAGAGAAGAAGCGGAGTGACTTTTTAGCCAATCAGAATGCAGAACACAATGCACGATGCAAATCCAACAAGTCGCGAAACCGTGAAAAGTAAACTGCGTTATAGCAAGGAATCACTGTAAATAAAATAAAATAAATGTCATAAATAATAAATGACAATAATTCTTATGAGTAATTATACAATTCATCAATTTCAGTTTTTAATCGCAAAATAAGTTCAGATACTGCATATTACCGCTTGTAGGTCTGCCTATTAAAATAACGATCATTAAGAAGATTTGCACCGATCAAATGTGAGCAACAAGAAATACCAGCGGGTAACCAAAGATGTATCAGGCGTCTGTTTATCCAGCGAATATCTTTGCTCTTTTCTCCTGTCATTCATCAGCTCAGTAGAGGAGCGGGTCTTTGACCTCGGCACCGGCCCGGCTCGCCCCGGAGAATGCGTCCCATATGGGAGACGTCGTGCAGCAGCGGCGCAAACATGAGCTCGCTACGCTATCCGCCCAACAGTTGTTCCAGTCATCTGAGCCGGTGGCTGATCAATAGCTGCTCTAATAGAACATTAAAAGCCCTCGGTGCAGAGAGATAGAGGACTGCTGACAGTGAGGAATACGCAGCCCGTGAACCGTGGTGAGCCGGGGCACGGATAGATGTTCTGAGGAGAGTGGAGGCTGGGGGGGGGAGGAGGAGGGCAAGGCGTGGCGTTGGCATGGTTTCTTGTTTTTTTGACTTGGCTTTTTGGTGCAACGCAGGAGACGTGCAGATTGACAGCGTTGCTGGGATGAGCGTATGCGCGAATTTCCTCCCGAACATATTTGGCTCTTCCGGACATACTTTAAAACTCAAGTCCTCTTTTAATACTACATATCCCTTTATGTACTCTGCCCTTCATTTGCCTTTGCAAGTCATTCAGGTTTAAAGGATCTGTAAGATGCAAATCCTTACCTGGGAGTACTTATTCACTTATTTGTCTTTTGCAATAAATATTCCTTTTTTTTTTTTTTTTTGGCTCAATCCCCCGTCTCTTAAAAAATGTAAAATCAGAGTAAAGCATGTGGTCCACATGAGACGTGAAAGTCCTAACATCCTATTAACTCAAAATTAGGGCTGTCAAAATAAATGCGTTAATCCAGATTATTAATTTGGGTATTGGGTTTGATCGTGCATTTAACACAAGGACTAGAAAATCCCACAATTCCACTCAGCACTCGGTACAAATTGGACTCTCTTCGGGACGTTTGAGTCCAAACATGCTCAAGACGGAACAGTCGAGCGACGTAAAGTAGCCGTCGCTCCCCGCAGGAGGGGTTTTACCCACCACATCCACGCCGAGCAGAGATTAGCAGGGGATTCCTCTGCAAGGACTTTGGCTGCCGCCACGCCCGTTTCGGGCCAAACATCAGATACCGCAGACGGGTCTGTCTCAGCAGCTGGCTAAAAGAGGGCCACCTGAGCATTAATCATTTGTTTGATTTAAAAAGAAAGTAAAAAAAAAAAAAAAAAAAAAAAACTGATTGTTACATTTATTTATTTATCTTTTTTTATTTTTTTATTTTCATTTTGCAGACGCCGCCACATTTGTTCTACTGTTTAAATTAATCAGGGGGCTTTTTGCCTGCACAAAGTGACGCACAGCATAAAATGCATGGGTGGTTAATTAATGCAAATAATCTGAAATTAATCTAAATTAATCTATGTAATTAATCGGACTAAAATATTTAATCGTTGAAAGTCCCATTACAAATATGTGATTAGTTTTGGACGGTAAGACATATAGGAGTGATTGAAATTCAAGATTCTTTGTCAGGCAAGATAGCTATACCTTCCAACCTTCACCATGCGTGAGGAAGTCTGAACTCCTTTGGCTCCCGGCTGACACAGGATGACGACTATCTTTAATCTAAAAAAAATAAAAACTGTGCAATATTTCATTTCACTGTGCAATATCCAGAACTGTGCAATATTTCATTTCATAACAGCTACACTACAATTTTTCCTTTTATCATACTATTGTGCACTCCTTACCTCACTTGTTACTAAGACACTTATAGTTTTATCACTTGTTTACTAAGACACTTTATAGTTTCACTGAGACACTTTATAGTTTATAGTTTATTTTTATTTCTAATTCTGCCTTTTTCTTTTTATTATTTATTACTGTTATATTTTCTGTAACTCTGGCACAACATTTCCTTCGGGATTGATAAAGTTGTTCTGATCTTATCTACCAGTGGCGTGGCGAACATCTCGTCATATTTGCCTGCTCCAGTTTCGTCCGCTGTATTTCAGTTTATCCCAACAGACCCCTTTGACTGACCAGAGTGTCTTCTCTGAACATCTCAGCTGGTTAGCTGGTGGCCATGTTTCTGGTGTTTTCACCCCGAGCAGCCGTCAGGAAGCTGAAGCCGTAATCTTACATGCCGTTGTTTTTTCAATCATACACGTGCAGAAGTTCACTCCCGCGGATAAACCATTTCAATGGTGGAGATACTCCCGTAACTGACATCTTGTTTGGTATTTATTTTACTCATTACTAAACACAACACCTCCATGTTTATTAGGTTAAGTTCTCGTGCTTCAGCCCAAAATTCAGTTCCTAAGCCTGTCTATGCAATAGTTGCATAAGATAAGATAAGATAAGAACAACTTTATTAATCCCGAAGGAAATTGTTGTGCCAGTTACAGAAAATATAACAGTAATAAATAATAAAAAGAAAAAGGCAGAATTAGAAATAAAAATAAACTATGAACTATAATGTGTCTCAGTGAAACTATAAAGTGTCTTAGTAAACAAGTGATAAAACTACAAGTGTCTTAGTAACAAGTGAGGTAAGGAGCGCACAATAGTATGATAAAAGGAAAAATTGTAGTGTAGCTGTTATGAAATGAAATATTGCACAGTGAAATGAAATATTGCACAGTTTTTGTTTTTTTTTTGTTTTTTAGGTTAAAGATAGGTTTTTATGGTTGCTGGCGGCTACCATAAAAACCTATCTGGAGATATGGAGACTTTGCTTCTGCTGTGTCTCAAATCTTGGTCTTTCTCTTCAGTTGGGAAATTATGGGCTAAAGCTGCTGCAGCAATCCGACCAAATTGTCCCACCTTCGCTTACATTTACCGCACTTCGGTTTGCTACATCCTACCGTCGGTCTGCCGGTGATATGGACCGGCCAGCTGGGGTTTGTCAACGTCGCCGTCCAATACATCCATCGACATATCGGCCGCGTTTTAATTGCACCGCGCGGCCAATTCGTCGCAACAGGTCATCAGGGAGCGAAACTTTGTTTTTCTTTTCAAACGGCCTCTTCAGACCGAGCTTAAAAATTGGCCGGTGAACGTCGCCGTCTTATTGGAAGGAGAATTCCAAGCGGTTGTGTGGCCTGCTCTCAGGCAGAGTATCAGAAACTGAAAGCCTGTGAAAGTCCCCTGCCAATGTGTCACCTTTGCTGGAACCCCACCCCCCCTTTTTTTTTTTTCTTTTCTTTTTTTTCATCTGTCTGCTTTCTATTCTCTGTGTTCTCTCTAGTGGGCAACTCATCGCAGCAGATCCGCAGTGTAAAGCAGCTCAGATTAGATCACTCTCTCCTCCCCGCAGCAGGGGTTTTATTCCGTTTGCCCCTCCCGAAACAGGGGCTGCAGATGAATCTTTGCCCCGCCTTTACGTTACCGAGTCGGAGCAGTTCGACCCCGACGGAAAACTGACCGCCGGCGCGTTTGTCGACCTGCTCGCTGTTCTCAAAGCACTGGATTTGTTGGTCTGGAGATCTGCATCGCGGCTACGGAAGCGTACTCGCCGGTGATACGCAGTGCAACACTGAACATCACGCGTGATTGGATTACGCTCCCTTTTGAAGATCTACCATGTCAGCCCCTCCCATTGCCGTTCTCAATGCAGTCACGTTTGGGATCGTCCACATCCTATGATGTAATTCAACTGCATTCAACCCCACAAGTGATTATTAAGTTTGTGTTCATAGCAGGCTCATTCATACACATTGTGCTCCTCAGTGTTTTACGCGACTGAATGGAATATGGGGGGGGGGAGAAAAAAAATTCAACCGGGCAGGATGTTCCACTCTGCCAACACCGCCTTGCGTTTCAGCCTCAAAGTACATTTGCTGTGGATTTGTTTTTTTTTTTTCCCCGCCCGCTCTCATCATCCCGCCGCTCAACGGCTTTTTCTGTGTGTGTGTCCCCTGTGTCTCTCCCCTCCAGGCCAAGTCGTGTATCTGTCACATGTGTGGCGCCCACCTGAACCGACTCCACTCTTGTCTGTACTGCGTCTTTTTCGGCTGCTTTACGAAGAAACACATTCACGAGCACGCGAAGAACAAACGACACAATCTAGGTAAGCTCGCTCCCGACCCCCCGCCGGTCGCTCTACCGCTTCTCAAAAGCGATGGAACGCTAGTTGAATGTAGTTCTACACGGCTCAGGTGGAGTGAGCTCCGTTTCTTTTCGCATTTCGGATGCGTCCTCGTGGTGCACTGCAGCCTCAGCCGCTGTCGGTGAGGGATTACAGCGTTACCAGGGGCGATGTTCTCCTCTGAGGAAACCCAGGAGCTGAGACGCCGCCGAACCCCCGCGCGCTACGGCCGCCAAGGGTTTAACTGTTGATATTCATTCAAATATTTGAAATTAGTGGTATTAGCTAGTTCTCAGTTTGGTATTTGGAGTGTAAAAGCCCCACTGGGAGTTAGCCTCTGGGTTCACTGCGGTGCTTTCTTAAAATCTCACATGGACAAAACAAGCCAATCACTTAGCACTTATCCAAATACAGTATACCCTTGTTTTTCGCGGGGGTTACGTTCCAAAAAGAACCCGTGATAGGTAAAATCCGTGAAGTAGAAACCTTTATTTTAATTTTTTTTACAATTATTATACAATTAAATACTCTATTATACATTGCTGCTGTCGTCCTTATGTTTTTTTCCTGCGAGTTATGGAACGAACGGAAGATTAATTAATTCCGTAATGCCGACCTACAGCCGCATAGCTTTTACCTTCCCTTAGCATGTTCAGAAGTTTAACTTTATCTGCGATAGATAGCATCTTCCGCTGCCTTTTGGCCCTTTTGTGGGTCCAGAGCGGTCAACATTATGGGTTTTAGAGAAACTCGAAATTGCGAGAGGATTTGCACGTACGTCATGTAAATTTGGCAAGCCGTTTTACGTACGTGTACATATTAAACTGCAACGTTATTGACGCACAGGTAGAGAAGAAGCGGAGTGACTTTTTTAGCCAATCAGAATGCAGAACACAATGCGCGATGCAAATCCGTGAAGTAGCGAAACCGTGAAAAGTAAACCGCGTTATAGCGAGGGATCACTGTACCGTCATACGACGGGAAGGGTTGCCTCTGTTTTATGCTTTTCTTTGCATTTGATTCACTGAAACTGAATTTCAAGTTTTACTAAAACCACAAACGTTGTTTTGCGTAGATCTAATTCTTACTGATGCTTTATGGTAAATGGAAGGATGCGAGCAACCGCACACCAGTCCTCGCTCCAGTACCATTTATTCTGCGGCAAGTTGGTCCAAACTTTGAAAAGCGCAGTACTCTTTAAGTCCTACACGCAGCCGTCACAACCGGGCTTTTGACCTTGCATACTATGAATGCAATTCAACTTATAAGCCAGATTTTGATGATTTCTTAGCTTGACAAGGAAATGCTAAATTTGGAAAACGCGAGGGGGGGGATTCTGTACATGTCTGAATAGCTTCAATTGATTTAATGCGTTTGAGCAGATCGCTTGCACACACACACCCGAGGTGCAGGGATACAGTGTTAATTAATTTGGTGCTTCCCCACCGGAGCCTCTCTGACATTGGCACTTTAGTCTGTTCGTCTCCACCTCGACAAAATTAATCTGAAGTCCCCAGTCTGCGAGGCGGTTAAACAAGGCGCTCTCCATTCATATTCCAGTTCCCTTGTTTCCTGACAACATTGTTAGCTCCGCCCCTTTCACATCCTCCGTTTGTTGTCCTTCACTCAAGTGAGCGATGTATTAATTACCGGCTGCTCTCAGTGCAGAGCTCGCGGTCTATACCTTCTTTCTTCTACCGCCTGCAGCGTTTTTTTTTTTTTTTTTTTTTTCCCTTTTTCCCTTCCATCTCGAAGTCGTCCAGACAGGAGCACGGCAACATAAGCCCATTCAGGCTTTTTTTTCCACATATTGCGTTAGCTCACTGTCTCGGCGTAGGTAACACCGAAAACATAAAAAAAAAAAAAAAAAAAGTCCTATCGAGCTAAAAATAGGTTGTCACGGCAACAGAGCCGAGGTACCGTTGCCGTGGAGTTTGAGAATGGCGCGTTAGTCTCGCACACAGGTGGGGTTGAAGTCTGAAACACCTATGCCATCAGCGCTCCCCTCACATCTCCTCAGTGTGTGCAGTGAAATGGAAACACTTATTAGGCGGGGTGGGAAATCCAGGTCAGAGGAAGTGCTTATGTCTTCTTTGAACGGTATAAAATCTCGCAGCGCCCGATTCTGCGCTGGAGAAATCTAATTTTGATATCTGCCTCCCTCTCTGCTTCCAGCAATAGACTTATTATACGGTGGAATATATTGTTTCGTGTGTCAAGACTACATATACGACAAAGACATGGAACAGATTGCCAAAGAGGAACAGAGAAAAGCTTGGAAATTGCAAGGTACGGCGTTGTGTGTTTTCTGTGAAGTCTTTCCAAGACCGTCTGCCACCGCCGCAATAAAACACTTTGTGCGTCTCCGCATCCACAGGCATCGGGGAGAAATACACAACATGGGAGCCTACCAAGAGGGAGCTGGAGTTATTACGACACAATCCAAAGCGGAGGAAAATCACTACGAACTGTACTATAGGTGGGGAGGGGAATGCGCACGCACCGGTCCGACGTCTAAATCAGCGCAGTTTTGTTGTGTGTGTGTGTGTGTGTGTGTGTGAGCGCGCGCATCTGTACGCGCCCTCGGTGTGGAGTGTACTTTGGGTCATTCATGCATTTAAGTGTGATCCCCAAGGTCAGCGGGACCGGGAGAGGCAGGACACCGTGTTCCTTCTCCAAGGCCGGCGTTTCTCCAGACCTCGCTTTTCTCTGTGTTCTGTTGCTTTGATTTGTCTCTTATTTGTTTTCGTGTTTTTTTTTTTTTTATTTTTAATTTTTATAATGCATTTATTTTTTGTAGATTTTTTTTTTTTTTTTTAATCCTCCAACAGCACACGGTATCTTGCAAATCTAAAGAGGTTGACTTGCTAGCCTCGCTTTTCTCTGTGTTCTGCCGCCGATGTGATCTGTTGCTTTGATTTGTCTCTTATTTGTTTTCGTGTTTTTTTTTTTTCTTTAAATGCATTTATTTTTTGTAGATTTTTTTTTTTTTTTTTTTTTTAATATCTTCCTCCAACAGCCTGTGGTATCTTGCAAATCTAAAGAGGTTGACTTGCTAGCGTTTATCTGGCAGTGCAGTGTGCGCACACCACGGCCAATCTAGGGTGTTAAATACCCCATGGCGCGCTCCCTCCCGGAACCGAACCTCGCTCAATTGGATTAGACCCGAGACCATGCTGTTTTCTCACCTGTTGTCCCGGCCGTCCCTGGAAGGCTGTAGCCCGGCTTTCTCCCCCTTAAATAAACCCGTTCTCGGCTTCAGCTTCGGTCAGTGGCTTTTACCCTCGCAATTTTTGAGGCGAATAAACACCCCGACGTTGTTCCAGGCAACAGAAACAAGTCCGAATGTACTGGATGTCAAACCCCGCGGAGGGCGTGACGTCGTCCTCACCCTTCTCCTTTTCCCCTCCCTCCTCTCTGTCCGCAGGTTTACGAGGGTTAATCAATCTGGGCAACACGTGTTTCATGAACTGCATTGTCCAGGCCCTAACACACACACCTCTGCTGCGAGACTTCTTCCTCTCTGACCGACACAAGTGCGAGATGCAATCAAACTCCTGTCTGGTGTGTGAGATGTCGCAGCTCTTTCAGGAGGTACCGTGTATTTTAAGCGATTGTCTTGTTTGCGTATCTGTACATCTGCAGGTGCTCGAGATCGACGTACAGAATTCAGTCGCGCAGTTGTTGATAAAACCCCCGATCCCAGTTTGCCGAACGCAAAAGTTTACCGCTTTACATCTGACGAACCCACCGGCCCCGGATGTTATGTAATACCGCTCGGTTCTCTCCTACACATCTCACTTTCTCTCTTTTTTTTTTTCTTCTCTCTCTTACACCCTCTCACTTCCTAGTATATACGGGCTCACAGATGGCAAGCGTTGCTACGATTTGAGTCACATCCTGCAAAATCCAACCACACACGGCCCCCCCCATCCTCCTCCCTTCCCCGCCGCCTCAATTGGCTGAACATATAACCCGGAGGGAGGTAATCACTCACCTCCATCATCACCCGGGGAGGCAGACATTGACTGAGGATGCTGTGTGCGCTAATATACGTCGTCTGTGACGGAGCGGGTCACTGCCGCCCATAGAAATGGAGGTCTTTGAACGCCCCGCACATCTCTCCCAAGTTCCCGCTCGCACATTCTTTCCCCGACATCGATTTCCTCCCGACAAAAAAAAAAAAAAAAAGACTGCGCAGATAAGCACATAGACAGTGCAGAGCCGTCCGGCTATCAAGGTGAGAGGTGCTGGCAGGTTTACTCAGCCTTCCAGTACTCAGCGCTCCCGTCCCCCTCTTGTCACATCTTTTTGCCGCTCCACATCCTTTCTATACTTCTGGACAAGATTTTTTTTTCCCTCCCCGTCCGCAGCTCAAACGGGCCTCCGAGAAAGGCGGCGGATAATAGAGTGGGCGCGCGCAAAATCTATGCGCCGCGAAAAAACGAGTCATCTCTGGCATTAATGAGCTCCGGTCGGAACTTTGGCCAAGTCTGAACCCTCGTGCTTCGCTCAGCTCTGCCGTGCACGTCCTCCGTCCCTGACCTGGATTGTGACTCACTGTAATTCCCATGGCAACGGAGAGACTTGGCCCTGCGCCGCGCGAGTGGATGTTTTTGCTTTAGCCACTTAATCTTCCCCTGCCTCGCGCTCGACACCTTTCATCTCCAGATACCCTGTCCGCCGGCCTCCGGTGAAAATGCTCCCCATCGAAGGGACGCGTTCGGGGTCCGACGGTCGCCTCGGTGCACGTAACCGTGGGAGATGTCTTCTCGATTGAAGGACGGTGATTTAAAAGGAAACAAAAACAATAACTTTACCCCCATGTTTCTTCCCCCCTGATGCCAGTTCTACTCGGGCCACCGCTCGCCTCACATTCCCTTCCGGCTACTGCACTTGGTGTGGACTCATGCACGTCACCTCGCAGGCTACGAGCAGCAGGATGCCCACGAGTTCCTAATCGCAGCCTTGGATGTGCTACATAGGCACTGCAAAGGGGACACCATCAGTAAGCCCGACTCGACTCCTTGTCTTCTATGTCGCCCTTAAACACTTTGTCGGTTTGAGTGTTTATCCGCGCTCGCCCGGTATTGAATTTCTTTGGCCGGGTTCGGACCGCCGTTCGCCCGGCTCGAGGAAAACGCGTAAAACCAGCAGACGTAGCGGAAAGCTTTAGAAAAGGGCGTCTGGATCCGCGTCGGTTCTTGCTCTGATCCGGCATTTTGAGTTCCACCTTAGATCTACCCGCAGTGTGCGGTCGCTTACTTCTCCAGAAATATACCGGCGGAGACTGACAATGATGTGTGTACCAAGAGGACAGCGAGGCGAGCAGTGTGAGGAATGTCAATAGGCCCCGCTGCAGTGCAACGGCGGGCTGACTTTACCCTCGGATGACACAGTGAAGCCGCCGCGATTTGCTGTAGACAATCCAGTTTTGAAGCGCCAGAAAGGTTAGGATGCAGAGGAGTGACAAATGGAAGTATGGTCCGTCTCGGTTGCCCGAGAGCCGGTTGTATTTCACAGTGTGTGTACGTGTGTGTGTGTGTGTGTGTCTGCAGGAGACGACAACGGAAAGAAGGCCAACAATCCAAACCACTGTAACTGCATCATCGACCAAATCTTCACCGGGGGCTTGCAGTCGGACGTCACCTGTCAGGTTTGCCAGTAAGTGCGTGCGCTCACATGTCGGGGACGATTCGTAAATGACCCGGCGGCGGAGGAATTCGCCTGAAGAGAGCCTCGCCCCGATGCCGTTTGTGCTCGTTCGCCGCGACACGGCGTCCGTCTCATGGCCGCCACGTGAATTCATTCGTCACGGTCGCTTTGTCCCCGTCGTCCGTCAAATGTCAGAGTCGCTTCTTATCACCGGGGCCGATCAATCACAACAACGTTCCCACGGACCGGATGAAGGGCCGCCCGTGTCCTTTCCGTTGCACTTATCTAAAGGCCTTGTCCCCGCAGAGCTACTGTAAGAGGTTTGTCCAGACCAGTGATTCTTAACCTTGTCGGAGGTACTGAACCCCACCTGTTTTACATGCGCATTCACCGAACCCTTCTTTATTGGATCGAGGATCGTTTCGTCGATGGGTACAAAGAACAGGCGGAGTAGCCTTTTCATGGAATCTGGTTCCCTTCACCTTGAATTCAGCAAGCGCTATGTTCTTGTAGTTCCCATCTCCATGCAGCTGAAGGAAGCCTTCCCTTAGTTTTGCCGGTGCTGGACTAGAATTGCTCAATTGTCATTCCAAATCATGCAGTTAGGACATCGATTCCAATCGCGTTCCGTCATACATGTGAATCCGTATTGTACGTATTCTTCCGACCGCTTTCTTTTTTTTGCCCGACATAATCAGTATGAAGGGATTAAAATATTAAGAAAGAAATCACATGACGTACCACCACGACAGTCACAAGTTACTACGACTGAGCGCGCCAAAATCCCCGCAGCACGGATAGGCCGAGCTATGTAGCGTGATCACCTGCGGCCAGTGATGTCGTCACCAATGTGTGTCTTGACCTCCGCCGAACCCCTGAGACTGACCCACCGAACCCCTGGGGTTCGATCGAACCCAGGTTAAGAACCGCTGGTCTAGACGGCAGCCCAACGCAAGCGTTGTCCGCCCGCCTCTCTTGAGCCGTCACATTAACGCCGGCACGCTGCGCCGAACCCTGAACCGCCTCGCCTCGGACTCGCGGGGCAGGCAAACCTTACCTGCCCGGCGTCCACCTCCCGGAAACCCGACCCCCACTGGATATTTTCAGTGGTTTATTTTCTCCACTCCTCCCCCCCCCCCCCCCGCCCTCAGCCCTCAATGAAAATTTGCTTTTCAAAGTTCAACGCACGGACGCGGGCGCCCAGAGCACAGCGTCCAGCGGACACTTGCAGGTGTGAAGGTTATTTCTCAGCCACCTGCTGGCACCTCCGCACACTGCAGCCACATGACTCATCTCTTTGAGTGATAACTCGCAGGAGCAGCTTCCCTTACATTTACGCCGGAGCGTGGTTCTCCTCCCCGGCTGCGGCCCGTCACAGCGGCCGGTCTGTAATAACACGCGTCCCTTACATGAAGCCGGTGTGAACACTTCATTGAATTGCAAATGTTGCTTGAAAAAAGGCCGTGCATATTACGGCCGCACACACGGTGCTCAGCTTCCTGGCAGGCTTTAACCAAAACATGATCAGAACGTACAGAGCCGGCGTGAGTTCAACCTCAGGCGTTACCAACCATGTCATCATCCTTTCATCATGACTCGTAATGTGTGACACAGCCCTGCGCGCAAACACACACACACACACATATGCATTATTTATCGCATGTAATGTTCACATATAAAGATGGCCTCCTCCCATCTCCGTCTCTGCAGTGGGGTTTCCACGACGATAGATCCGTTTTGGGATATCAGTCTGGACCTTCCCGGCTCGTCGACCCCCTTCTGGCCCCTCAGTCCTGGAGGGGACGGCGGCACCGTCAACGGCGAGAGTCACCTGTCAGGCTCCACCACGCTCACAGACTGCCTTCGCAGGTACCGTTCCACGCCGAACCTAAACGGTCGGCCTTTTTCCTGCGTCTTTCTTGATTTTTTTTTTTATTTTTCTGATGCGGAACAATTCAAGCGTTCAAAGGTGGAATACAACTCAGGGGTGTATCATCACTGGAAAATATTTTTCATGTAAAGGCAAAAATATGGCAGGCCTTACACACACGTCACACACACACACAGACAAATGTAGAATACACCTTCTTAAAAAATGTTACCTTATTTTTTTGGGAGAAAAAAAAAAAATTGAAAAATCTTAATGCAACGTGTGGCTCGTTTTTTTTTTTTTTTTTTTTTTTAGTGTTTTCTGGAAAACAATGATTTTATAAATATGATTTTAAGGTGATGATTTTTTACGATTGCCAGAAATAATTATTTGTTGTGTGTCAGGTAGTATTTCAGTTTAGCCTGCATCACTGCGGCGTGAGGCGATGTGCTAATGTCAACAGTTATTCTTCAAGGTCCTGGGGTTTGTCAGTCTTGCAGCATGGAGGCAGAGGCACCTCCTCCTCGCCTTTGGATTAGCATCCAGCGCGAGGGGCGGGGGTTCAAGGCGCCCACCTCCGGTGTGAGACGGGGTCCCCTCGTGACGCGGGAGGCTCTATTCCTGTATTTGCTTTTGTGGATGTCACCCGACGGTCGGTCTCTTAGTTCCCTCTGTCTGCAGCGCCGTGGCCGCGATGCACGATTTGAGCTCATTTACCACAATTCAGTCCTCGCGCTTGCACCGGATTCTCTCCTGAATTTTGAGAATCCAGAATAAACGACGAGTCCTTCACACGAGTGATTCGCGACGCTGCCGCCGGCTGATGAGGCGGTTCGGGGCTTCTTTTGTAAATTGACCCAATAAAATCAACCCAGAGCACAACAGAAACCGATGTTTTTTTACTGGCAGAGGGAGGAAAGCGGGGACGGTCCCGGAGGTCTCGACCCCGGAGACCTCCGCGTTTGCTCCTCGAGGTCTGTCGTTCTGGTCGAGAAGATCGATGGAGTCGGCAGACCTGGTCAGCCGAGCCCGGGTCGCCCCTCTTTCGCCTCCTTCCGTGTTCTGCCAGGTGTTTTTTAGTCTCTGCTCGTTATAATTGATTTGCTCGCGAACCAAAAAACGTCAGTCGCTCTCGAACCTTCAGAATGACACCTCGTTCTAGTCAATCGGAGGCTCCTGCATTGTGTAACCAAAGGAAGTCCACGCCGTACGGTAACGGCCGCTGAGGTATTTTAGCAGATCGTGCCGGTGGCAGAACCTTTCTCTAATATCCGATTGGGTTTGAAATGGCTCCGGTGCTCTTTTTAAAAGATTCAGCAGATCTTTGAAGACTGAAGTTGAATCACCCTTGTAAGCCTTGGAGATGTTTATAAGAATAAGAATAAGAATAAGAACAACTTTATTAATCCCGAAGGAAATTGCTGTGCCAGAGTTACAGAAAAATATAACATTAATAAATAATGAAAGAAAGGCAGAATTAGAAATAAAATAAACTATAAACTATAAAGTGTCACAGTGAAACTATAAAGTGTCTTAGTAAGCAGTGATAAAACTATAAGTGTCTTAGTAACAAGTGAGGTAAGGAGTGCACAATAGTATGATAGAAGGGAACGTTGTAGTGTAGCTGTTATGAGATGAAATATTGCACAGTTTCTGAATATTGCATAGAAATGAGATATTGATATTGATATTGATATTATCACCAGGAGTTCATCGCTAAAGTCACAGCGAGTCGCATCTCCTTGCCTCGAGTCGGTTTGGCACACAGCTACGCCTCTCGGCGCTTCCGCAACATCACCGGTGGAATCATCCAAAGCGCACGTGTCAAACTCAAGGCCCGCGGGCCAAATGTGGGCCGCCACGTCATTTAATGTGGCCCGCGACAATATCTAAAAAGGTCTGGTTGTCTGAAGATAATGAAGCCAAACGCGTGCATTGACCATAAACTACATTAGATGAGATGAGAATGAGATGAGAACAACTTTATTTATCCCGAAGGAAATTGTTGTGCCAAAGTTTCAAGCAAAAACATAACAGTAATAGATAATAGTAGGAAAGAGGGAGAATAAGAAATACAATGAAATATAAATTGTCAAGGTTAAGGCTATCAAGTGTTTGAAGGTCATTACCCACAATTCATGCCGATCATGTGACCCGCGAAGCGACGGCGTCCCGCCATTAGATCGCTGTGAATCCACGCCTATGCCGTTTTCAACAAGTGGAATTGACAAATACAAATGATCCCTAAATGTCCAGGGATAGAAAACTTGATGCAGATGGAAGGCCGTTTCAAGAAAGACGGGAATGCATATGCAACATTTTGAGTAATTCATTCAGAGTTGTTTCACATTAAGGAGTAGTTATTTTTATTTTACATTCCATTTCGTTCCATCTATACTGTTACCGTTACATGTGGGCCTTTGAGGGTAACCATTCTGCTGATGGTGAAAATGACCCTGATCTAAAGTATTATGGGCTGTGTGGACTCGGGTCGGACACGAGGCTGCGACGGTGCTCCAACCCCCCCGTCCCGTCATCCGCCATCACTTGAATGTGCGACCTCTCCTGACCTCTGGGGCGACGCAGTGGCGTTTGGTTTTCAGCGGTGATCCGACAGATCCTCCTCCGCCGGGTTGCCTCTCTTTGCAACACCCCAGATTTTCAAAATAGCTTTGAAAAGCCATTGTGGCGTTGCCGGTCTCTGCTCATCGTCATCCGCTTCCTCAAGCTGTTTATTGTTGACCGTGAACCGCGCCGGGGGGGGGTTTTGTGGACTCGGTCTCGAGAGGAACCGAAGCATCGCCGCCGATTTCCTGCCATTTTCAGCGGGCCAACATTCCCGTGTCCTTCCTTCCACTCGGTTTCTTGTATACCAAACACCTCCATTGGCGCCGGGATGGACGTGATTCATCCCCCCACCTCCCCTTGTAAGCGAGGTCACGCGTGGATGTGTGCTCAGGCACGGCGACCCTGTTAGACCAGGATCTCATCTTCCATCGCCACCAGATTGGCGGAGTAGGCGCGACCTCTCATATCTCCTCTCCCGCCTCTTCATTCTTTCAATTTCTATTCCTCCTCTCCTTATCTTATTTCGTTCCCTCCCCCGTCCACCTAATTCCCGTTCCCCCGTGCCCTCACCCTCTACCTCATATTCATGTCATCCCCCCCCCCCTTCTCTCGCCTCTTCTCCCTCTGACTTTTTTTTTTTTCTTTTTTTTTTTTTTTCCTACTGCAGCTCCTCACACACCCCTAGTTGCTGCAGCAAGTCTCTTAAAGGTACAGAGGCGGTCGGTACTGTTGCCGTGGCGATCGAGGCGTTGGCAACACCAGCAGGGCTCCCGAGTCGGGCGGATTGCGATAGAACGCGCGCACGCCGCTCTATCCGGAGAAGGGAATTGACGCACAAGCCTGTCAGATTTCATCAGATCTGCTTTATTCCCGAGTTGTCGACCCGACGCGTCTGTCAGAGCGCCGACGATCCCATAATATTAGAAATGTGTGTGACATAACCAAAGCAGGCATATCAAACAGGTTTTTCTTTCCTCCTTTATTTTTTTTTATTTTGCCCACATGATCGCAGCTCAAGCGCATCGTCCAACTTTCTTTCTTTATTTTTTATTTTTTCCCTCCTCCCCCCTGCAGGTTTACGCGGCCCGAGCATCTAGGAAGCAGTGCCAAAATCAAGTGCGGCGGTTGCCATAGTTACCAGGAGTCCACTAAACAGCTGACAATGAAGAAGCTCCCCATCGTAGCGTGTTTCCATCTCAAAGTGAGTCGGTCGACGGCGCGCCGCCACTCGTCACTTCCTCCCGTCTTGACACGGATGGAAGGATTCTGCCGTCGTGGGCGTTTATCCACCCCATAATGCAATATATGAATGTTCGGTGCCAAAATCGTGTTTCGGCGTTGGCGCATCGCCTCCCCCGGTGTGACCCTCTCTGCCGGTCTCCCAGGACAGCCGCGATTTCACCGTCTCAAACAGTCCTCCTTCGTCCATGTTTTATTTACAGTATTGGACGCTTATCATTTATTTATGGTATTCCGGGGAAGAAGCTGCACTCCGGTGCTCTCGGATCAATTCGTTTTTGTTTTTTGTGTTTTTCATATTACTTTCCGTAGCAGCGAACGTGTAAAAATGTATGTTGCCGTTTCACAAAAGGAGCATTTCCAGTCGTCCCCCCCCGCCCCCCGCTAGCCTTGTTGTATTTTTACACAGTAATGATGACGCTTGTTTTTTTTCTAAATATGTTTTTTCCTCTCTCCCCTCCCCTCCCCCTCGCTCTCCCTCTCCGGCTTGCCATTTTTCTGCCCCCTTCCCCCCCCCCCCCCTCTTCTCCCATCCTCCCTCTACGGCCATCTCCAGCGGTTTGAGCACTCTGCTAAGCTGCGGAGGAAGATCACTACATATGTTTCCTTTCCTCTAGAGTTGGACATGACACCCTTCATGGCATCCAGGTGAAACACGTCTGGCTCTCACAAAAAAAAAAAACAAAAAAAAAAAACAGCTCCTCCATTCATCCCGATGAGCAGGAAAATCCAAGCGGGGCATCTCCGCGTTATGTTTATTCCTACTGACAGTGTTTGTATGCCTTGAAACGGCGCCCGGCGGGTTTATTAGGTGTCCCACATAAATACAGGCTGGCGTCAGCGGAGCATGTAGCGGCGGTTGTGCCCCACCCCTGGATGTAGCATCCATTCAGCTCCAATTGAGAGAGAGAGGACGTGAGAAATAAAGCTACACGGCACAAAGATGTCCGCTTTCATAAATAGCGTAACGCTGCCACCCAGAGGACGTGTGTGTCACTGTGGGCCGTTTTCATTGGTATGCAGTATTAAAGAGGGGTGTGTTTCGTTTGTGTGTCCCACAGTAAAGAGAGCAGAATGAACGGGCAGTATCAACAGACGGTTGACGTGTTAAACAACGACAATAAGTGAGTACATCCACACACACCCCCCCCCCCCCCCCCCCAAAAAAAAAAAAAAAAACCTATCGCTTAAAAGGATCCCGGGTTTTGTTATTGTCCTGTTTGATCGATATTTGCACCGGCGACATAAAAACAATGATAAAATCTCTCGGCTTAGTTTGTGTAAAATGGTCAAAAAAAAAAAAACTTGTATGCTCGCAGGCCGCCATTGTTGCGGGTAGTGACGTCACGAGGTTGCCGTGAGCTCGGCCCCGTTCATTTTTACCGTCGTCTGTGCAACCCTTCCCGTTTGAACCCGAGAGAGACGTGAGCGAGGAGGAGGAGGCTGAAGACCGAAGTCCAAATGAGATTCGAAATGAAGACGTGAAGAGGCGAGAGTCGGTCAAAGTTGTCGGTGTATCTGCAGCAACTGCGTTGCTATGCTAACAGAGAGAGCGTCTGTTGTTAGGAGCTGCACTTTTTGTCATCGGCTGTTTGCTGTAAATTTAAAGCCGGGTGATTTGTGCTGGTCCTGCGTCATCAGATGCTACTTCTGCGGGAGCGGCTCGTACGTCCAGCATCTCCTGCCTGTGGCGTTTCTTCGAGCGAGCTTGACTCGTTTCCCGAGGACCTTCAATAAAACTGCAGGCGCGCGTTTGGCTTTAACGTTCATTTAAAACCAGCAGCACCCGTGAGCTCCGTCAGCAGCTTAGCTTAGCTCGGCTAAATGCGCCAAAGCATCTGGAGAGAAGGATTTGGAGAGAAGTTGCGTGCGTCCACAAGCAGTTTCCCTCTCCTTTCTCCTCTTTGTCCTTTGCAAAGCTGTGCTAGGACTGATGCTAAGCTAGCACCAGTCCCTCTGTTTCCCTTGGACTGGGAATTGCACCCGAAAGGAGCACAATGTGGCATTGTTAGCGTATATACCGCACTAGCGGAAAGCCAAAGTTAACAAAAGTTAACACGAGCAACCTCCGGACGTCATCAACACAGCATGTTTTGCGCTAGTTAAACAATGGCGGCGCCTCCGGGTTAAAATCTGTTATAAATTGCCATTTTTAACAACACATTTCAGTATGAGACAAACAGTAAAGCATATGTATGTCTACTAGTCTTCTCACTTATTAGAAAATAATCTGGATTTCTTCAACCCTAGTGGTTGATGTGCGGTTTTTCATATTTCATATTTTTCATATTCAGGTTTGTTCACTGGAATTCTGGTGAGCACGCTGGAAACAGAACGGCTGTTTAAAAAAGGGGTCATGTTAGCATAATGTTAGCATTTGTCCTTTGGTTTGTGTCTCCGTTGTGCAATATTCTGCCGCTGGACACGTGCAGGCGCTGGTTGCACGTGGATCAAACCAAGATAAGATAAACTTTATTGATCCCCATAGGGGTTTTTTTTTTCTCACAACGGCATAACAGTCTTGTGTCAATGAATATGAATATAAATATAAACACAATTAGAAGACAGAAAATAGCAAAAGACAAGCAAAACAACAACGACAAGGAGGAAAAAGAATGGAGGAAAAAGAAAGAAAAATTGACAACCAACTCTAATCAACATGAACAAACATGACAGAAATAAGCAGTATGCAAATGGGCTGTTGAGAATAACAAGGATAAAATAGACAACAGCGACAAAACAGCGATGTTGTGTGAATAACTGATATTCATCAAAAAACAGTTTCATTCAGATTCTGTCAAAGACACGCTTTTTAACCGCCACTGTTCCTCCAGCGTCCGCTATTTACCAGCGCGCTCGCAAGCGACTTCCGGGACGTCTCTTAACTCGTCCCACGCGGCGATGTCTTATTTTTCAGGTATTCCTTGTTTGCAGTAGTCAACCATCAAGGGACGTTAGAGAGCGGCCACTACACCAGCTTCATCCGCCAGCACAAGGACCAGTGGTTCAAATGTGATGATGCCATAATCACTAAGGCCAGCATTAAAGATGTACTTGACAGTGAAGGGTAAGAAGCGAAAGATGTGGCAAAAATCATAAACGTGTGCGCTGCAAGGAACCTGAATTCGGTGTTTCCCCCCCCGTCCTCCCTCCCCGCCTCTCCAGGTATCTCTTATTCTACCATAAACAGTTCCTCGAGTACGAGTAGTCTCGGCCACCACCGGCCACGAAGAACCACTTCTTCTGACGCGAGGATCGAGGGACCGGAGACGGTCGCAAAACACAAACACACAAACCTACCTGAAACTCTTTTTTTTTTTTTTTTTTTTTTTGACTACCAGTCTGCTCCTCCACGTGCGGAGGACAAAAAAGTAAGAGAGAAGAAGAAGAAGAAGAAAAAAAAAAAAAAAAAAAAGAAAGAAAGAAAGACGTGTGAAATCATGCAACCTTTAGAAAAAAAAAAAAAAAATCAAAACAAGCACTGAGCTACTTCTTGGCATCTACTTGACATTACTGAATGAAGAGGAGAGAAGGAGGAAGAGTCAGGCGTCGTCGGTTAAAGGCTTGGCAGAGGAAGGAGGCCCGACCTCCTCCCTCCCCGTCACTCTGGCTCTCTTCCCCCCTTCCTGCTGCAGGGGCCGAGTCTCAGCGTGACCGACTGTCAGTTCGATCGGGCACATCTGGATTCTCATTACATTGTTTCCGAAATCCCCACCGCCACCGCCGCCGCCGCGCACACACACACACACACACACACACACACACACACACCTCTTCTCTCCCATGGTGCTCTCGTTTAAACTGACCAAGCATTTAACTCAAGTCATGATGGAAGAGCGTTTTTTTTTGTCGTCACGCATACGGGGAAAGCAAAAAAAAAAAAAAAAAAAAAAACATGAATTAAATCAATGTATTTGAAACATTTGCGGCGACATCTCTAAGGTATGGTTATGATTCTTATCATTTGTGAATTTTGTTATAGAGTATGGTATGGATCTCGTACACGTCTATTTTTTAAAAGAGCAAAAAGGGGGGGGGGGGTGGCTTAGAGACGCCGCCTTTGCCAGCTGATGGGGAAGCGCTGCCATGGAAACTAAATTGGACCTGAGTGTGCTCATGTTCCATTATTTACTGTGTTTTTTTATTTTTGTGTCTAAGTCTGGTTGAGGGCAGGGAATATCTATTTTTTTAGCAACACGTTGAGTCTTGAGTTGTTTTTTTTTTTTTTTTTTTGTTTACTGTTGTCAGTGTCCTTTTTTTTTTTTTTAAAAAAAAAAAAGAAAAACACATTTTCAGTCCAGTCGTTTGTCCCTCGCTGTCCTGGTACTGGAATTTTTTTTTTTTTTTTTGGCGTATTATACTTTCATTCTTGTGGAATCGTTGGTATAATGATGGTGCTGATTAAATGGGCTCACCCCTTTTTTTTTTTTTTTTAATTATATGTCAAATGCGAGCTTTGGGTTTCGTACGGCGACGTGCGTCAACTCTAGTGGAGGGTCCGGTCTGTGTGTGTGTGTGCGTGTGTGTGTTTGCAGGGGGGTGGGAGGCGTTGCTCTGGAACCCTCTGCAAAAAAAAAAAAAATGTATAAAAAACAGAGACACTGCACACAGCCGGGCTCTCACAGTTTAATTATGGTGAAGAAAGTGTAAACACACAAGGCCTGCAGCCCGTGGTGGTGTTTTATCCCCCTGGTTCGGGCAGGGAAAAGCAAATCCATCATATCTAGAGGAGGCAAACGCACATATATGTGCACCGCGACCAACGGCCCGACTCCCATCAGTGTTATCCTCTCCATGGCAACCGGCCGCTGTAGACTGATGTGGCTCGGAGTGTGTCTCGCCTCTGCAGTGCAGTAAACCCAGCGCTCTATTCAATCGAGTCAGATAATTCACACACACACACACACACACCGGGGCGTTGTGGTCTGTTTTTTTTTTTTTTTTTTGTTTGTTTTTTTTTTTTTTTTTTTTTGAATATCACTGATTGTGTATGTACAAAACCGAGAGGCAAAAAAAAAAAAGAGAAAATAAAGAAAAAATATCCACTTGTGTATAAAACGAGGCCCAAACCCGTCACGATCTCATGTCACGTACAAACCACGACCCCAGGTTCTTTAGCTGCTCTGTCGTTGGAAACAACCGCGCACGTCCTCCGGCCCGCCGCCGAGCCTCGGTTCAGAGGGCCAACGGTATATGAATTTTGCAGAGACGCACTGCGCTCTCCGCTTGTGTCGCGGAAGCGAGTAAAATGTCGCCCGGGGACATTCAGGGATGCTGCTGAAACAAAAAGGAAGGGGGGGGGAAGAGCTTCATTGTCTGTTTCAGCGATTAAACTCAGAACAAAACTGGAATGTGTATGTGCCGTCTTCATTTCCACACCCATCGACATTTAACTAGCTGCGATTAAATCCAGCTATCGGCCGTGTTGAAGATTCAGTTGATAATCTGCAAACTTTTACCCTGTCTTTTATTTATTATTTTATTGATTTTTTTTTTTTTTTTTTGGGGGGGTTTTCTCTGCCGTGCAGCTGGTTATTCTTTGGGCTCTGGTGCCACTCTCTGGTCAAAACTAGAAGCACAGAGACCTTTTTTAAAAAAAAAAAGATTGCAGAACGCCCCCGCTTGACATTGTGCATTATTATACAGGAATTGAAATGTGAAATATTCTCTAAATACACATTTATGTACCTGTTTGCTGCACCTTTCTTCAAACGTGTGCTGAAAACAGCTGCAGGTTTGCGTCGTAGCACATTTCAGCATCAATTATTTGATGTCAAAGGTGGTTAGCGGTTCTGTCCGTGGGGGGATTCTGGGTTTCCTCCCACAGTCGGTGGTGACGCTAAATGTCCCGGACGTGTGTGTGAATAGTTGTATCTCTAAATGATGTTCAAATGAGGGGTGAACGCTTGTGCATCTCTCAAATGAACGAATTAACTGTTTAAAAGGCGGTTCTTCTCAAAACACGGACGCTGTAATGCTGCACCAAAAGTAAAAGCCACTTATTTATTTTACATCGCTTCTGTTTTAACGTTTAACACGACGACTGAAGCTTCTTGGGGAAAAGAAAAAAAAAAAAAAAAAAAAAAAAAAACATCCAGCATATTCAGTCCATTGAAAAAAAAAAAAAAAAAGAAGCAAACAACTAAAAACAGCACGTACAGCCACCGAAAAGTGAATTAAATCCCACGAACACACACGATCCTCGCGAGAATAAGTATCACGTGCAACGTCCTGCTTTCGTTTTCGCTGCCGTGAAACTGCGACTCCTGACACGCCGGGCGAAATCTCAACAAATAAGCCGTAATAGAGTGACATTTGGTTCGGTCGAATACGATACTTCCAGCCGGCCGTCGTCCGCCCAGAGCCCGGGGGTCGTCTCGCTGTCGTTAATGCTAATGAAATGCGCGAAGGTACCCGGCCCTCTGGGTTCACTGTTGCCATGGAAATACGGGACACTCGACGGCACTCTTGTGTCTTTCGGCGGCGACAGGACGTCGTCGGTCTGGGCTCGCCGGCGGAGACGAGGCTCGTATTTGTAATCCGATTACTGCCGAGCCTCACGGTGTCCCCGGTCGGCCTCGACAGAATGATGTATGGTTATGTATGAATTCCAATATGACAGAAAAACCAACTCAATAGTTCATCTTAATACGTTCATTTACACTTGCGGAACTGAACACAGTGGAAAAATTCAAAATCGGAGGCGAGGAAAAGTCACATAGCCCTTTTCAAATCCACGTCTGTCGTCCAGACGCAAGGACGCCGAGGAATCAGCAGAGCGCAAAAAGAGTCCAGAAGAAACGTGGATCCCATTTGTATTCCTTTTCAAAATACCGATTAAACAAAAATAAAGGGAACACGAAAGTAATCTTCTAATGAAATACATTGTTCTTTACATAGTGGAACGTGTTGACAGCAAAAATCACACAAAAATGAGGAATGGAAATCAAATGTATGAACACATGGAGGTCTGGATTTGGAGTCGCACTCAAAATGAAAGTTAAAATCACGCGACAGGTGATTTAATGTCCTTAAAACGTTTTGATTTCACAGACGTGTGATTGACTCGGAGTTACGTTGTGTTGTTTAAGCGTTCCCTTTATTTTTTGGCGTAGCGTATATACATAGAGGAGTGACGGCAACGATAAAGTCCATTAACGTATTTACAAATGACGTGAAACGGCTCGATATTTTCGCTCCTTATCCATTTCCTCGTCTCTCATCGAAAGAGGGACAAGATCTAAGATATTTAAGGTAAGTTTTATAAACATTTCGTTCCATTTACGTTGTTTGTTCGCTGTAAACTACGTCACCCCAAAACTCCAGAACACCAAGGACATGCATTTTGTAAGTCGCTTTGGATAAAAATGTAACGAAACGCCTTCAACGCCTCTCATTTCTGCGTCACATAAAGACGAAGCGTTCGGTCGTTTATTCGCGCGTCATGTTGAGACGTTCATTCGTTCACCGGTCTCGGTCATTTACGGTCACCGAAGAACCTCGGAGGAGGAGGAGGAACCGGGTGGAGAACATCCAGACTCCACGCCGAAAGCTCCGCCGGTGGAGCTTCTCGCGCCGCTCCGGGAATTTCTCTGGATATTGAAATTGTAATCACATCCAGCAGCGGGAAAGAGGCTAATGTTGCATCCATCGCGTATCTTCTCGTGTCACCGGACCGTCTTCCTCGCCGGCGTCAGATGCTGGTCTGCAGGTCCCCGTTGAGCAGAGAGCTTTGGGTCTCCATGGGATCTGTCATCATGCGGGATTTGTCCTGGCGGCTGTCGCTGCGCTCCGCCTCGTCCAAACCGCCCTCCCGCTTGAGACACAGGACGTTCTGGAAGCTCTTCCTGAAGTTCTCCGACAGGAAGGCGTAGAGGATGGGGTTGGCGCAGCTGTTGGCGTAGCCCAGGACCACCACGAAGGCGAAGGTGCTCCTGAGGACGGGCGTGGTGCTGATGGTGCCCGTCACCGAGGTGACGTTGAAGACGTAGAAAGGCAGCCAGCAGAAGACGAACACCACCACCACGATGGACACCATCCGGGTCACCTTCCTCTCGGAGCGCCTCTTCTTGGAGGCGCTCACGCGGATGCCCGACGACTTCACCTTGACGATGATGAACAAGTAGCACAGGCAGATGACCATGAGGGGCAGGAAGAAGCCCAGGACGAAGGTGTAGAACATGAAGGCGGTGTAGTAGGCCTCTTGGGGTTCCGGCCACACGATGGTGCAGAAGCAGTCGTCGTGCTTGGTGATCACGCCGCTGTAGATCACGATCGGCAGGTTGACGATCAGCGACACGCCCCAAACCGCCAGGTTGACGGTCTTGGCCACGCGCGGCTTGCGCCACTTGGTGGACTTGATGGGATGCACCACGGCCAGGTAGCGGTCGATGCTCATCACCATCAGGCAGAAGATGGAGGTGAACTGGTTGAGCGAGTCGACGGTCATCACCACCCGGCACAGCGCCGGGCCGAACGGCCAGTGGACCAACGCCAGCTGGATGGCGATGAACGGCAGGCCCAGCATGAAGAGCACGTCGGCCACCGCCAGGTTGAGGATGTAGATGTTGGTGACCGTCTTCATCTTGGCGTAGCGCAGGATGACGTAGATGACCAGCGCGTTCCCGCAGAGCCCCACCAAGCACACCAGGAAGTACATGCAGGTGATGACCACCGTGCTGGTTCCGCTGAAGCCGCGGTCCGTGCGGTTCCGGCCCGCGACCGCCGCCGCCGCCGCCGAGTCATTACCCGGCGGGAAACCGTCGTACGGGAAGGGCTCGGACAGATTCGGCGGCGACGACGGGAAGATCCAAGCGTCCATGGCGCCTCCGTCCGGCTCCGTCTCATCCAGATGAGAAGGTCCCACCTGTTGACGACGAGACACAGGCTGATTCCGGCGCCGCTTCCCACCTGCCTACGATGATCTCATGCGGATCTGCAAGTCCGGAACCCCCGGACGCGTGTTTTTTCGCTCTGGAGCCGCGGCTACCAGGGGAAATCAGTTTTCCAAAGCACGCGCGCGGAGAACGGGGGTGGGTTCACCCTTCATATCCTGCTAAATGATCAGCTGTGACAGGTTTATTAAGGGGGCGGGCGTCCGTCTAAATGAATCCCGGCCCGAGTCATCGAGCGGAGGGTGTTATTATTGGACGGCCGCTGCAAATAAACGCAAGAAGTTCCATCCCCGCCGGGCTGAAACGTCAGGGAGATCCGTAAAAAACGTTGAAGATGCTTCATGTTTGCAGATGCTGGGTTACAAACGGCGCTACGAAATATAGCGTGCAACAGGTACGCCTGTCCTTTCCCTTCCTCCTAAGTGCTCCCTTGGAGTTATTTTTCAATTCCCTGCTCAGTAATTCACCTCTTTGGCTCGATATTTTTTTTTTTTTTTTTTTTTTTTTTTTGCCCAATCCTACTCAGCTCATCTGGCAAGTGAAAAATAATGAAATTAAATTAAAAAGGGAAATTCAGCTGGAAAACAACTTAGGCAAAGACTTGTCTGGGAGCGGGTGGATGGGGGTTTGGGATTTCAAATGAAGAGTCATGACACCACACGCACACACACACACACACACACACACAAACAAACACACACACACACACACACACACACTAAGGAAGGTGAATGAGTGCCTGCACACAGAAGAAGCCTCTTACCTGTGACTGGGATGATGCACTGCAGGATCCACGTTTCTTCTTCACGACGTGTGCATCATCTTCAAGTTTTTTTTTTTCTCACTTCCAAAAAAATTCTTGTCTTTGCAGCTTTTTTTTCAATTTTTTTTTTTTTAATTTTGAATTTCTAACTTTCCCGGAGCTCGTCCTCCGGGGCTC
The DNA here is from genome assembly GCF_037954325.1 of Fistularia commersonii. Classification (NCBI taxonomy): domain Eukaryota; kingdom Metazoa; phylum Chordata; class Actinopteri; order Syngnathiformes; family Fistulariidae; genus Fistularia; species Fistularia commersonii. The sequence continues at coordinate 2,598,019 of NC_141311.1, forward strand.
CTGTCGCCGCAGCGGGCTGGAGCTCGGTGGTCGGATGTTGGAGGAGGTGCAGAAGAGACTCACCTCTGGAGGGGGAGGATGAGAAGGAGGAGGAGAAGGAGGAGGGTGGTCTTCTCAGATCCTATCAGGATCGTCTATCTCTTCTCCATCAACCCGCACCAACGGGGGTTTAAAGTTTCTGCGTGGATTTTTTTCCATTTTCCTACAAATGAATTATCATTGGCTTTTGTTTGATATTTAATTTGTAAAATGGCCATGAGGTTTCTTTTAAAAGCCGCCCACGACGTTACAAATCCACGAACAGCTTAACTTATTTGTCTTAGCCGTGTTATTTCCCTCCCACTAACCTTTTTTTTTTTACAAGCAGGGGCGTTCCTAAGGTTTTCTGGGGCCGCTGGGCAAAAATGACAGGGAGGGGCCCCCCCATGCTAAAGAGGGTTCATTAATGTTACATCAAAAATAATTTAAAAATATCCACATGCAAAGAGTCACAAATTTTATTGGGAATAATGTTTAAATGTTTGTTGGGAATAATTATGTGTGTGGTTCGGGGTGCAAGTAATTCTGGAGGTCTGGAGCTTGAACAAATAGTATACAGTGATCCCTCGCTATAACGCGGTTTACTTTTCACGGTTTCGCTACTTCACGGATTTGCATCGTGCATCGTGTTCTGCATTCTGATTGGCTGAAAAGTCACTCCGCTTCCTCTCTACCTGTGCGTCAATAACATTGCAGTTTAATATGTACACGTACGTAAAACAGCTTGCCAGATTTACATGACGTACGTGCAAATTCTCTTGCAATTTCGAATTTCTCTACAACCCATAATGTTGACAAAACGCTCTGGTCGCGGTGGGCGGTGCTAATCTCCGCAATTTGAAGCCTTCCGTTCACATTGATGATTAGAATTATTATTTGACAGTACAGTACAGAAGTTATTTGTTGAAAAAAACATTTCCAAAGTACAGTACTTTTATTTGTGGTAAATGGTTTGTTCTTTCTTTTCAATGTATAATAGGGTATTTAATTGTAAAATAATTGTAAAAAAAAAAAAGTTTCTACTTCACAGATTTTGCCTATCACGGGTTCTTTTTGGAACGTAACCCCCAGCAAAAAACAAGGGTATACTGTATTGCAGGTTCGTGTAGCGTTGATGTGGTCAACGACAGCTAATGCTCACGCAACAGACGTCTTTCCGTCTCACCAGCGTTACAAAAGCTACAGTATTAATATCCTGACGCCTCGGGGCTCGTTTGTGTTCAACGTCAAATATGGCCGGAGCCTCCCGTCCGTCCCCTTTTGTTCATTTCCTGCGCAGGGAAAGGCATCAGTGCAGTGCGGCTGGGAGTCCCGGAGGGGCAGTGTTGCCCAGAATACTCGATTGCAACCAGCAAAAGGAGCGCAGAAGAAGAAGAAGAAGAAGAAGAAGAAGAAGAAGAAGAAGAAGAAGAAGAAGAAGAAGAAGAAGAAGACGGCAAAGACTTGTTGCCATATGTTAAATGGCTGTCTCTGTTTGGGTCTCTTCCCGTTATCTGGTAGTGGACCTTGCACCGCAAATAATGTTCACAATTTATACAAGACAACCCGGCGAGGTGGAGCGCACGCTTTTATGACATTTTTAAACGGATGTATGCTCACGAATGTGAAGTCCAAAGCTGTGGGGGAGCGGCACCTCTGCTTCACGGGTACCAACACCACATTTTCAAGCATCAAATATCCCTCCACGACCACCCTGCTACTTGTCCTCCGGCCACCGGAAGCAGCTTGCGGCCTCGACGGAGGCGGGGAAAGACCTTCACTCCCCTTCTTCAGGTGATTTCGCCGTTTGTTTAATCCAAGGGCGGGCTGTGCATATCACACCGAGGCCTTCAGTAGGGCTCCATTTGTCTATCCACTCCTCAATAACTCTTTTATGGCTATAAAAATGACCTTTCTTAAGATTTTTTTTGTTGAAAAGTCCATCTTGAAAATGGCTCCTTCAGCCGTCATGGGTTGACAAATTAGCTATTACATCAACACAACTGTATTTGTGCTCTACAGAGCCTGCAGCCTGCTAGCCCTCTGACTGTCCAATCAAAAGGTGTGTGGCTCGCTGACGTTAGCGTAGCCTTCTAGAAGGCCTTGGTGTCACAACTCAAAATCAGATTGGTTGAAGCAACAGTTTCATAGACACTTGTTTTTTAGCTTAAGCGCCTGCAAATCTGATTCTGCAGGCCTCCAGGCAGATTTCTTTGACTTTGACCCTGCCTGGCAACAAGTAATGGCTGAAATGTGATTGGTTAAATGCTTTCATATGAAAATACATGTCTAGAAGCACCACAGCCAGGGAAAAAGCTAATCATGGACAAATTACAATTAAAATTAGTTTGTGATTATGATATTTTTTAGGCCAGCAGAGAAGGCCTTGGAGGCCCTGGTAGCCCACCACTGGTTTAATCATGTAAAAATGATCCTCAGCTGATGAGTATCCATTTAGCATTACCTGGTCACGGCTTGGGATCTGGACGGAGTTCCTGCAGAGATGCATTTCTACGGGTGAATGTAGTCAAAGTCAACTTTATTTGTCAGCGCTACCATACGTTCACACCAACAGAGCATTGAAGTAGCGTTACTCTAAATCCCACGGTGAAAAAATACAACAAATTATAAATAATTTGTCATAGCGACGAATTATGCTGAGGTCGATACGGTTCGGTATGATTTTTAAAGTGACAGGAATGCTGAGGTGCAGTTGCAAGAAAAAAAAATTGTGTCTCGCGTATTTAGCGTCAGTGTTTGCTTGCTTGTTTTTCAGCGCTAACTGGTATCTGCGTCCATCTGGTGCCTAGAGGATGTTCTGTTTTTTTTTCAGTTGATATTTTTTCAACAAAAAAAAAAACAAAAAAACAAATGCCATGCTTGTCAGCTCCAATATCACCATTGTGTTTTCAGTAATGTACTGAAGCTACCTTGTTTTTTCCGTGATGTATAATGTTGTTAATGCTTTGTGGCATCATGCAGGTGGAGAGTACAACTTTCTACTCTCCAGGGGAAAACAGGATGGAAAAAGTTTTTCGGAGTTGAGGTTCTCGCTAATTTCTTTGACTCTCCCGGTGGCTTCGCGAGTATTAAGGCCACGGGTGGAGCTGCTTCAGCGCCCGTTGCCATCACGCCGATCTGCTCGCAGTCCGAAGTTTTCTCCGTACAAGCCGGTGGCTCCGGGGAGTCAATTCAAAGATGTATTTTCATACTAGTGTGTCCACTCCACTCTGCAATGTAGGAAGTGTTTATAGTTCCTAAACCTTTTTCAGGAACTGGGCCATTTCTCTATTCATTTGGACAGCACAGGAACCAGGGAGCATCGGTTCCGTGAACCTTTTCAGCTCCTACTCCGACGCAGGGTCTTTTTCTGGTTCCGTAGGAACTCGTATGATGTAGGAGATTGGTGGAAGTCAAAAGCAACGGCTGCTACCAGTCACTTCTTGTGGTTCACCATTTTTAATAAATATTGCGGTCACCGGTCAACGTTTTTTCTTGGGCAGAAGGAGCGAGGAAGAGATCTGAGCTCTTCTGGACTGCTTCCACGTCTGGTTTCCAGGGCTCGTACAAGAACATTGACATTTGCCCAAGATAAGCCAGGAGTCGGGGGGCGGCACGGTTGGGCACTGGCTAGCGCTTCGCAGCACGAAGGGCCCTGGTTTGATTCCGACGAGACGGTCTTTCTGCACGTTCTCCCCGTGTCTGCGTTGGTTTCCTCCCACAGGTTGATTGGTAAAATTGTCCAAAATAAGCGAGTAAATTGTCCGTAAACATGACCCTGTGACTGAGTCCAGGGTGTACCCCGCCTCTTTCTGGGCTCCAGCGTCCCCTGAGTTCAACCTTGAGTGCCGGATAAATGATAGACGATGGATGGAGGTCCGGAGTTAGCTACAAGCTAACAGGGTTCTTCTCACGGTGAAGCAGGGAGAACATAAAAATAGTCCATTGTTATTATTCCATGAACGCCGTGGCAGCTTCCACCTCCATGTGACCGTGTCGTGTTCCCCTTCCTCTTCCTCTTTGGTGGCTTCTGTTTGAGCGTTGGTGCTTTAGGTGCACGTCAAAGAGGCTTGCTTGTGGGAAAATAGACCAAAAAGGTTCCCCGGGAGGAGAAGGAAGGCCTGGAGTTCTTGGAACCAAAGTCGAGCTAGAAAGATCTTGAAACTGAGTCCTCCGTCCAAAAGCAGTTTATGTGACGTACAGTGATCCCTCGCTATAACGCAGTTTACTTTTCACGGTTTCGCTACTTCACGGATTTGCATCGTGCGTTGTGCTCTGCATTCTGATTGGCTTAAAACTCACTCAGCTTCTTCTCTACCTGTGCGTCAATAACGTTGCAGTTTAATATGTACAGTTTAATATGTATTTGCAAGTGTATTTGCAGTCCCTTTGTCCTCTATTGTAAGTCGCTTTGGATAAAAGCGTCTGCCAAATGCAATGTAATGTAATGTACGCGTACATAAAACAGCTTGCCAAATTTACATTACGTACCTGCAAATTCTCTTGCAATTTGGAGTTTCTCCGACGAAAGGGCCCAAAAGGCAGCGGAAGATGCTATCTTTCGCAGATAAAGTTAAACTTCTGGACATGCTAAGGGAGGGTAAAAGCTAAGCGGCTGTAGGTCGGCATTACGGAATTAATAAATTTTCCTTTCGTTCCATAAAGAAGGAAGAAAAAAACATAAGGATGACAGCAGCAATGTATAATAGAGTATTTAATTGTATAATAATTGTAAAAAAAAATAAAGGTTTCTACTTCACGGATTTTGCCTTTCACAGGTTCTTTTTGGAACGTAACCCCCGTAAAAAACAAGGGTTTACTGTAATGCCGGCGCTGCTCGGAGTGCAGAACACGTTTGTTTACCAGACTACATCCTGTGTGAAACCAGACTCTCGATGGTCACCACGGGCGAAGAGCCGTCGTCCGGCGGGGTAAAGAACGCCGCAGAAAACTTAAAGCTGATGTTTTTATCGGATCCCTAATGAGCCGCGCTCAAGCACCCCGCCGATTCCAGCCCTGGATCGGAAGGCGGTCGAACAGCGAGGAGCTGCAAAATCCCCGTCGGACCCCCGCTGATGGTTTTTCTTATTTTTGAAATGATTTCCTGTCCGGCCTCGGGAGACCACTTCCCCATTTGTAGATAAAAAGGAAGATGTTTTGAATTGTGACGGTAATCGCCGCTAATGTGCGACACAATGAACCATTTGTCGCGTTTCATCGTCCGTTCAAAGCGTCGCTTTAAATCCTTCAGAGTCCGCCGGTCTTCCCTCTCGCGTCATTCGACGTGGCCTCGGAGGGGAAACTCCCGCCGCGCGAATGTTAATCAAATCCCAAACACGACGGCCTCACGTCTTCCTTTCACTTCTCCCGTCAGGTCGACGCACTCGGAAGCTAAAATGAATTCAATAATATCATCGCGGCGTCGGCTAACGGACCTCCTGCTGACACCATTTTTATATTACTATCTTTCCAGGAGGCTGTTTGATTGCTCTCGCGAGGCAGATATAGTCATCATCAGTTATTGCATTTGTAGCATTATGGGATGTATCATGGAACTGGTTGAAGCTTGAAGCACACTAGCTGGTCCGCCAGCTAAAATCAAAGGTGTTGTCGCCCCGCCTCAGAATAATCCGCATTTCTGCAACTTTTCGATAGCGGTTCTTATCGGGGAGAAGAGGAAGTGGCAACAAGCTGCCTCCGCCGGGCAGCGGCGTCCGCCACGCGTCGACTCTTTGCACACATTGTCGTTTATTTACAGAAACACAGTCTGGCCGCTGCGATAAAAGCCCCGCTTCCTAGGAGACGCAGTCTGCTGACCTTGCGATGGCGGAGGGTGTTGATCCGTCCGACGCCGGCGCGATTCTCGACCGTCCCTCGTTTTTACGACACGGCTCTCCGAGGACATCCGTTTTCCATAAATCTTCCTGTTTGTGGTGAAGCGAGCGCGCTCCTTCCTGCGCCCCTGTGTTTCTTTAGAATCGTAATTTGTTTCCGTATCTTGGCAAATCAAGATCAAAATAGACGGAACGGAAATCGAAAGCTCACGGATTCGATCGCTCGGGTCGTGAAAACACCCAAGACGACAGATTTGACGGGGAATAATTGCCATTGCCGCCAGGTGCCAAATAGCTCTGCAAACAAGAAGGAGAATGTTACGTCTGGTCGACGTTCTGGAGTTTTAGAAGAATTATAAGAAGTACCAGCCAGGGAGTCCCCAGAAGAATCGACCACAACGCCTCTTTAAGATCACCCGAATCAAGAAAGAGATCAGAAAAACTCGATCGATGGACGATTGAGGCTCGGCAAGGAAGAGGTAGACCAGTCACAATAGGGGCAGGTGACATCAGCCAACGGACCAACCAAAGCTACGTTGATGCTAAAAGAAGAGCGCTGTGGCATCCCGGTGCTCCTCCTGGAGGAGGGAAGTCCCTCAGAGCTTTTCTGTATGAAAGCGACTCAAAATCGATGGAAAGATTTGTGGATGCAACTTAGAATTGGAACAATTTACTGTTAAAAATTCTGCAGAAACCTGCAGAAATTCTCAGATGACTCTGCCATCGTGGGCTGCATCAACGGAAGCCAGGAGGAGGAGTACAGCAGCGTGGTGGACAGGTTTGTGGAGTGGTGTGGACTGAACCACCTGCAGCTCAATGTGTCCAAGACAAAGGAGCTGATGGTGGATTTCAGGAAACAAAGGACCCACCTGAAGCCGGTCACCATCAGGGGTACTGATGTGGACATTGTGGACACCTATAAATACCTGGGTGTCCACTTGGACAATAAACTGGACTGGACCTTTAACACCAATGCCATCATCAAGAAGGGTCAGAGCCGCCTGTTCTTCCTCAGGAGGTGTCCAGCGTCATCTTCTACGCTGTTGTGTGCTGCGCAGCAGGATCAAGACGGCTGACACCAACAGACTCAACAAGCTCATCAGGAGAGCTGGATCTGTCCTGGGAGTGGAGCTGGAGTCTGTTGTGCAGGTTTCAGAGAGGAGGATGATGAGGAAGCTCCACAGCATCATGGACAACATCCATCACCCCCTGCATGCCACGTTGATGCCCTGTCGGAGCTCTTTCAGTCGTAGACTGATACCACCAAGGAGCTCCACTGAACGCCACAGGAGGTCTTTCCTACCTGAGGCTATCAGACTTTTTAATTCCTCTTCCCTCTGCCGCAGGGAATCTTCAATCTTTGTAGTTACAGCTAACAGTTAAGACAATTCATATTTCATTATATTTCTTATTCTTCCTCCTTTCTACTATTATCTGTTACTGTCATGTTTTTTACTTGAAATTCTGGCACAACAATTTCCTTCGGGATTAATAAAGTTGTTCTCATCTCATCTCTAAAAGTGGATGGGGGTTATTCTGCACCTTCAGAGCAGAACTAAATAACCTGGGGTCTCCTGGAGGCGCTCGATTATAACTCTGTTTTGCCGTAAAGTTTCCAGGAGTCGAAAATATGAACCAATTCCACGCCGATTTCTACATTTGTACAATATATTTAGATTTAATTACAGTTTTTCAAAGACGACACGAAATGGGTTTTGCTGTACCGATGACATCCGACCTATTAGAATGTCATATCCAGGGTATCATTAATTACACGCTAATCTTTGCGGCTGTGCCGTGTAATTCAAAACCGGATTAAGGAACGGATTTGCAATTTAATCGGGGTGTGATGGGATAATACGTCAATAATAATGTTCTTGGGAGTACAAACATATATCCACCTTTCCACTATGGTTTAGACTAATAAACGTCCGCATTGCCGTGGAATTGCGCTCCAAGATTCTGACCAGATGTTTGGAAAATGAAATCATGCAGCGCCGTCAGACACTGGTGACTTCCTGGATATACGGGACAACAATGGAAAAATATCGCAGTTGAGTCGACGTGGTTTAGGCGATCGGCGGGCCGATGCATCGGAGAGTTGATCCTGTCCCCCGAGCGTCCGGGTCGTAGTCGTAGAAGATATTTGTATTGTATTGTGCGAGTGTATTGTGGCAAAGGCTCTGCTCCACCTCACATCTTCTGGCTGACTATGAAAGCTGACATCTGCTCAGTTATCGGCATGGCGCTCGCCGTGCACCGGGGGCTTGTCACGACCCGTCATCTGGCTTGCATCGCGTCCAAATGCTCACTTTTCACTGCCGTCCGTGGACCTCTTGGCTGCGGCTAACGGCTGCAGACTGCAAATCCGAAACTCCTTTATTTGTCCGTATCTCTCATGTCCTATTCTTTTAGCATTACGGTATTTTCTGCATTATAAGGCGCATCTAAAAGCCTCTAATCGTCTCAAAAATCGACAGTGCGCCTTATAATCTGGTGCGCCTTATATATGGATTCATATTGAGCCGCAAGAGGTCCCGCAACTACGGGAAGCAGCCGCCGACTCGATTTTCTCCCGTAAAAGAAGCAGCGCGGTGCATGCTGGGATATATGACTGTGCGAAGCGTGCACTTTCATTTCCATTTGTGTGTGTGTGTGTGTGTGTGCGTTGCCAAAGTAGCAGCGGTAAAAACGGTAAAGGGGGATTCCGGTCCCACACCACTTGTGTGTGGATAAAGACCCCATAATGGCACCTTTCAAGAGACTCGCTTACGACGCAGAGTTTAAACTCAAAGCAATCGGTCACGCAGGAGAACACGGGAATAGAGCAGCAGCCAGAGAATTTAATATTAACAAATCAACGATTGCCGAAGTGGAGGAGGCAAGAAGATGACCTGCGCTAAGTAAAGAAGACCAAACAGAGTTCCTGAGGAAACTGAGTGAGATGGCTACAGTTAAAGGACAAACTTGAACAGTGGGTTGTTGAACAGGGAGCGGCACGTAGAAGCGTCGCTATTCGAATGAAGCTAACAGCGCTAGCTAGCGACATGAAGATCAATTAATCTAGAAGCGGCCCTTCTTTGTGCTTTTGTTTTATGAAATGCTTTGAACTGTGACAAATGGAGTTGGTGATGTATTGTTTTCAATGAAGGCGGCGCCAGTAAGAGCTAATTCCGGTACGTATGGTACCGTATTGTGAATGCACTAACTTGTTTTGGGAATGAACGGAGTTGTCAGAACGTTGGTTTGTATTCTATTTATAAAGTTTGACTGACTTATCTGACTGTTTTGTTGACATTCCCTTTAGCGCAGCTCCATTTAGTGGATACATAACACAACCCCTGCCACTACTGTAGCTTCTATTCTATGCGCCTTATAATGCAGTGCGCCTTATATATGAATTTTTTGTAAAATGGGCCATTCATTGAATGTGCGCCTGATAATCCCGTGCACCTTATGGTGCGGAAAATACGGTAACTGCACTCAGTAAATGCAATGTGTCCCGTTCTTGGCGAAATTTTTTTGTCTTGGCAACTGGACTTGAATTCTTCACCGGAAGATGTTTCACCCCTCATTCGAGAGGCTTGTTCAGTTCCAATGATCCTCGCGGGGAGTTTCCGAATATAACTGCCAGGTTTTTGGGGCGGGTCTCGGTTGATCTGCAGAAACTAGGAGTAAGGTGGGGTTGTTGTGCTAACAGGGGTGTCATTCATCGGAACGAAAAAGCAACATAGTGCGATTATTTGCATTGGATGAAAAGGTAAAGCTAAACAAAAGGAGTGAAACCTGTCGGATCACATGAACTGAGGCTCCCATGAAGTCTCAAACGGATTACACGTCCATTCATTTGAGGATTCATCGGTTGGAAGTTCATCTTCTTTGCATGTCAAAATGTCCTCAAGCAAGGCCATGGACCCCCAGTGGTTCCTGTTGGTCTGGTTAGCTCTTCTGCCATCAGTGTGTCAGTGTGTGTGTGAATGGGTGAATCCTATCCGGTGTGAAGCTCTTTAAAAGCCCACAGTGTGAAAGGGCTTTATCAGTGGAGACCTTGTACCGGTATCGTTTCTGCTACCGTATTTCCCGGTTCCGTTCGCATACTGTTCGCGTTACATGTGGCCCTTTGAAGGCAACCATTTTGCTGATGTGGTGAAAATGAGTTTGACGCCCCCGAACTACATATCTCAATTTCCAAAGTTGTCTTTCTGCTCAGACTGGAGCATTGCTTTGTCTAATTTACTAGCATCGGGCCGTGTATCTAAACCAGGGGTCGGCAAACCGTAACACCCAAAGAACCATTTGGACCCGGTTTCCTCGGAAAAGAAAACACCGGGTACCGCAATTACTTTTTGACGTCTAAAATAAAGGTATCACTGTATAGCGTGTTTACTGTTGACGACGGTAGAAAACAGTGTGTTCGCTCCGTCCTTTACTGAATCAGCCGGTATCCAACAGTTTTACCTTTATACACATTTGAACTGATCACGTCATAGCTCAGCGCCCGCTCCGAACCTTATTTGGTTAACATAAACATAAATACATATGCCATGTATAAGCATGTACTCAACAAAAAAGCAAAATTAAATACAATAAAATAATTATAAATAATTATGCTATAATCAACAATCACCAAAATATAATGCAATAATATTATATCCAAATCTGAGCTTTAAATTACAAAAAATGGAAAATGGCACTAACACACTGTATATATTGCTTTTTATTTCCTTTACACTTTGTTTGAACAAGTGCGTTGCTTCTAAAATTCACAAAGTATTACAGGGAAAATTAAATTTTATTTATGTAATGAACTCATTTTGAGTTTTGGGCTTTCAGAGCGTGTAGCGGAGCCTCGACCTGAATTTTAAAAATAAATCGGGAAAAAAATCACTGAGTCAGTAAACAAAAAAAAATAAAAATATTTGCAAAATTTCTTCATAAATATTTATTTTTCCTGGTTTATGGGACTTCTGCTCCTGAACTTCTGCGCACAGCATCTGCAAATCGGGACTTTACCGTCTGGCGGGTTTACCGGCTTCCGCCAGTGTGACGTTATTTTGAGCGGCGAAAAATAATAAACATAATTTTATTTAATATTTCAAGATCACAATAATCTTCCAACTTAGAACTAAAAGTAAAAAAAGGAATTAACACAAATGAAATACACTTCAATTGAATATTTATAATTTATTTTCCCAAGCTACTCAGAGCCGCAGCGTAAAGATGAAAGAGCCGCCGACCCCTGATCTATACAGTATGTTTATCAATATTTTGTATTTTCTTGATCAAATAGTCGTATTTATATATGATAGGTCGTCCCAAACAGGGAATATTCATTCGTTATTTAAACCCCTTATCCAGTCGATCACAAGCTGCACAGAGACCAGCAATTATTCATTGTCTCATTCACACGTCTGGGCGATGGAGGGTCTCCAATGAACCTCCTGGATGTTTTTAGACCACGGGAGGAACCTGGAGAACCCTGAAGAACCCCACGCAGAACATGGAGACCCAACATAGAAAGACCTTCTGTCGGAATCCAATCGGAGACCTTCTTGCTGTGAGGCGAAGGTGCTGTTGCAGAAAAAAATGAATTTACATGTTTGTTTTTTTTTCTTCTCACAGCCGCTCAATTACAGATTTGGATGCCTTCATTAAAATGTAAATTCATTTTTGGATTATTCAGAACTATTTTCAGAGCTCCAAGCAACCACTGAGCTCCACAGCTCTCGACCTCGATAACACACTCAAGTTCCTTCACCGCTCTGTTCGGTATTCTCAGAACGTTCTTTGTAAAGACCATCTTCACCCTCTGATTCTGTGGACGTCCTCATTCATTATTTGTTATTGCAGACTAAAAGCTCCGATAAGGTTGGTCGCATCCATTTTAAATGTCAGTCTTTATCGAGGCTTCTGTCGTCCATCTTTGTTAGTGTCCCTCCACCAAACAGAACCCTAAATCCCAAATCTTCTAAAAAATTAAAAGTTCACTTTTTCGAGTTGTCCCTCCCTCCCTTGGAAATGCCACGTTCGGGTTGCGATTGGTTCATGATCGGGTCACGACTGCGCCGTGATTGGGTCACATTTAGACCGTGTTTGGTCACGAATGGGTCACATTTCCATCACCTTCGGGTCTCAATAAGATTATTTTTAAGTCATGTTTCCATCATGTTTGGGTTACAATTGGTTCAATATTGAGTTGCGATTGGTTTATGATTGGGTTACATTTAGATCACGTTTGGTCGTGATTGGTTCATCATTAGGTCAGGTTTCTATCACCTTTGGGTCTCAATAAGATCTTTTTTTGGTCAATTTTTGCTCTTATTTGGGTTACAATTGGATCAATATTGGGTCGCAACTGGTTAATGATTTGGTCACATTTAGATCATGTTTGATCATGATTGGGTCATGTTTTCATCACATTTGGGTTACAATTGGATCAATATTGGGTTCGCGACTGGTTTATGATTGGGTTACGACTGCGTCATGATTGGGTCACGTTTAGACCGTGTTTGGTCATGATTGGGTCACGTTTCCATCATGTTTGGGTTACATTTGGTTCAATATTGGGTCGCGATTGTTTCATGATTGGGTCACATTTAGATCACGTTTGGTCGTGATTGGGTCAGGTTTCTATCACCTTTGGGTCTCAATAAGATCTTTTTTTGGTCAATTTTTGCTTGTATTTGGGTTACAATTGGATCACTTCTGGGTCGCGACTAGTTAATGATTGGGTCACATATAGATCATGTTTGATCATGATTGGGTCATGTTTCCATCACCTTCGGGCCTCAATAAGACCTTTTTTAGGTCAATTTTGCTTGTATTTGGGTTACAATTGGATCAATATTGGGTTGCTATTGGTTCATGGTTGGGTCACGACTGCGCCATGATTGGGTTACATTTAGACCGTGTTTGGTCATGATTGGGTCACGTTTCCATCATGTTTGGGTTACAATTGGTTCAATATTGAGTCGCGATTGGTTCATGATTGGGTTACATTTAGATCACGTTTAGTCGTGATTGGTTCATTATAAGGTCAGATTTCCCATTCGTCACCTTTGGGTCTCAATAAGATCTTTTTTTGGTCAGTTTTTGCTCATATTTGGGTTACAATTGGATCATTATTGGGTCACGACAGGGGCATGATTGGGTCACATTTAGATCATGTTTGATCATGATTGGGTCACGTTTCCATCACGTTTGGATTACAATTGGTTCAATATTGGGTTGCGATTGGTTCATGATAGGTCACATTTGGTCATGATTGGGTGACGGTTGGGTCACATTTAGATCGCATTTAGTCGTGATTGGGTCATGATTCGGTCATGTTTCCATCATCGTTGAGTCTCAATAAGATGGTTTTTAGGTCAATTTTCGCTCTTTTGGGTTACAATTGGGTCAATATTGGGTTGCGACTGGTTCATGATTGGGTCACATTTAGAAAAGGTTTGGTTCACCATAAGCTCATGATTGGGTGATGCTTCGATCATGTTCGCTCCACAATTAGGTCATGTTTTGGTCAAATTTTGCTCACGCTTGGGTCATTATTGAATTGATATTTGGTCGGGTTTGGGTCCAGTAGGGGTCGAGAGCCACGTGCTCCTCAAGCTTCGCCTCACCAATCTCTAAATCGAATCGCCCGGCTTCCCATTTTCACCGCGTAAAGCTTCCACAGGTGACGCCTGATTCAATGTGAAAAGGTAAAGATTTATTCAACAATAATACCGGCGGTGACTCCTTTTATTAGATTCTAGCTGCTAGACACATAAAGCAGCCCAAGAGATGTGCCAGTACAAGCGCTCGCTGCACGGTGTGACAACCTCCCATCATGGGAGGCTTTGCAGTGATGAACAACGCAGAACATCTCAAGGTACAAACCAAATCCTCCACTTCTTTTGCTGGTTTTGTGGAATTCACCCAATTTTTCAGGTTAATAGCAAAGAGTCTGTGCCTGAAATTAGATTCTGCACAAAAATAACACATAAGTTGTCCGCATTATCAACATTAGCATCCTGCCAAAAGTGCTGTAGCTCTATGAACATGAGCATTTTATTGGCATACAATTCTCCCGTGAGAGGCGTGAGCTCACATCGGTCAAAAAAACAACCTATATCAATAAGGTATGAATGGTTGCGGTTTGTTTTCCTGCGAGGTCGACCTTTGACACGTACCATATTCAAAGGGTTGTCCTTGAGTCTTCCAGAATACATAGGAACTGTTCTTCTCAAAGAAGAGTTTTCTTCTTCTCCTTTGGGCTTTTCCCTTTGGGGTCACCACAGCGATCAACCCTATTCCCTGGATCCTCCTCTGTCACACCAACTAACTTCATATCCTCTCTCACAACGTAGATCAATCTTCTCTCTGGTCTTCCTCTAGACCTCCAATTCCAGCATCCATCTACCAATATATTCTGTCCATGACCCAACCATCTCAGTCTGGCTTCTCTGACCTTCTCTCCAAAACATCTAACATGTGTTGTCCCTCTGATGGACTCATTCCTGATCCTCTCCATCCTGGTCACTCCCAAAGAGAACCTCAACATCTTCATCTCTGCAACCTCTAGTTCTGCTTCCTGTCTTTTGGTCATTGTTACTGTTTCTAGTCCTTACAGCAAGGCTGGTCCACCTTTCCTTTCATTCTGGCTGATGGTCTTCTATCTCTTCGTACCACTGACACGTTTCTCCACCCATTCCAACCTGCTTGAACCCGTTTCTTCACCTCTTCTCCACTGGACTGTTGACCCTACGTACTTGAAATCCTCCAACTTCTTGATCTCCACTCCCCGTAGCCTCACCGTTCCACCCGAGCTCCTCACACAAATATAATCTGTCTTATAATCTTCTGCTCTCCTTTCCAGAGCATACCTCCACACCTCTAGATGCTCCTCAACTTGTTCCTCGCTCTCCCTACACATCACAATGTCATCTGCAAACAAGAGTATTATATTTCAGGAGTCTTACTGTGATTGTGAAAGCTGAGAAAAAAATTGTAGGGAATCCTGGTGCAAAAATAGAGGCAGAAAAAAATGTGAATAGAAAAAGTAGAATAATGGGGAAAAAAATAGAGGCAGAAAAATTTTGAATAGAAATTGTAGAAAAATGGTGCAAAAATAGAGGCAGAAAAATTTTGAATGACAAAGTAAAATGGTGGTGCAAAAATAGAGGCAGAAAATTTTTGAATTGAAAAAGTAGAAAAATGGTGCAAAAATAGAGGCAGAAAAAATGTGAATAGAAAAAGTAGAATAATGGGGCAAAAAACAGAGGCAGAAAAATTTTGAATAGAAAAAGTAGAAAAATGGTGCAAAAATAGAGGCAGAAAAGTTTTGAATGAAAAAGTAAAATAATGGTGCAAAAATAGAGGCAGAAAAAATGTGAATAGAAAAAGTAGAATAATGGTGCAAAAATAGAGGCAGAAAATTTTGAATAGAAAAAGTAGAAAAATTGTGCAAAAATAGAGGCAGAAAAATTTTGAATGAAAAAGTAAAATAATGGTGCAAAAATAGAGGCAGAAAAAATGTGAATAGAAAAAGTAGAAAAATTGTGCAAAAATAGAGGCAGAAAAAATGTGAATAGAAAAAGTAGAATAATGGTGCAAAAATAGAGGCAGAAAAATTTGAATAGAAAAAGTAGAAAAATGATGCAAAAATCGAGGCAGAAAATTTTTGAATAGAAAAAGTAGAAAAATGGTGCAAAAATAGAGGCAGAAAAAATGTGAATAGAAAAAGTAGAAAAATGGTTCAAGAATAGAGGCAGAAAAATTTGAATAGAAAAAGTAGAAAAATGATGCAAAAATAGAGGCAGAAAATTTTTGAATAGAAAAAGTAGAAAAAATGGTGCAAAATAGAGGCAGAAAAAATGTGAATAGAAAAAGTAGAAAAATGGTTCAAAAATAGAGGCAGAAAAATTTGAATAGAAAAAGTAGAAAAATGATGCAAAAATAGAGGCAGAAAATTTTTGAATAGACAAAGTAGAAAAATGGTGCAAAAATAGAGGCAGAAAAAATGT
Organism: Fistularia commersonii; assembly: GCF_037954325.1. Taxonomy (NCBI): domain Eukaryota; kingdom Metazoa; phylum Chordata; class Actinopteri; order Syngnathiformes; family Fistulariidae; genus Fistularia; species Fistularia commersonii. Next base: position 2,613,875 of record NC_141311.1, read on the forward strand.
GAATAGAAAAAGTAGAATAATGGGGCAAAAATAGAGGCAGAAAAATTTTGAATGAAAAAGTAAAATAATGGTGCTAAAATAGAGGCAGAAAAAATGTGAATAGAACAAGTAGAAAAATGGTTCAAAAATAGAGGCAGAAAAAATGTGAATAGAAAAAGTAGAAAAATGGTGCAAAAATAGAGGCAGAAAGTTTTTGAATAGAAAAAGTAAAATAAAAATAGATGATTGCTGCAAAATAAAAAAAAAAGGTTGGGGTGAACTCCGTGCCAGTCTGGGTGTGTAGGAGGTGGTGGGTGTTTGATAGTCTTATTACCATCATATTTGTGATTTTTATCACAGTAATATACATCGATTTGGAGTGCCCGGGGAGAAAACTGCAGACTTAAGCTCTTCCGTGTGCCGTTCCTTCCAATCTCGCCGATTCCGAATTGCTTTTCCCCGGACCTTTCAGTGCCTGGAGATGAAGTATAACATAGCTCATGAAGGCAGGCAGACGTCTGCTCACATTTCTCTGGTGGTTCTCGGGCTGAATGAGCTGTCAGCGGCCGCCGAGCGGCTCGCGCCATTGTTTTGTGACTCACCGTGGCGGAGTCTGGGCTGGAATCAGCCCCCGGGAGTTATAACCGGGGATTTAACGGCCGTCGCAGATGAACAGAGCCCCCTCTTTTCGCTTTCCTTTCACCTGTCAGTTCAGATCTCGAGTTCCGCCCCGGCTGGAAATCCTACGATAAGGTCTGTGAATTCTCTCTTGGAAAACGTCAGCCAACAAATAAATACGTCAGTACACAATGCGACGCCGTGTCTGGTTGGTGGCTGAATGGAACAAAGAAGATTATTTTGAGTCCGCAAAATTAGAGTTATAGTGGTTTTTCAGGGACAAAATGTCATATAATAACCATGAGTCCTTTATGGCTTGGAAGCTGGCTAACTCAAGCTGGGATTTCTGGAATCTGAGCACGAGCACTTCATCCCCCCATATTGCTCTCTCTGTATTTTATATTAATTTCATTCTCCATATTTACATATATATTATTATTCTATGTATTTTAGGTTATGCTACCTCTTATCATATGTGAGCGTACCTGGCTTCTAATACAAATTTATTTCCCTCTGGAATGAATAAAGTCCATCCGTCCATCCATCTGCAAATTTAACTGATCGGGTTCATTTACAATTTCAACTTCCCAAGTGGAATGGGATATGAAGCACGTATCAGCGCCCGTCATGATTTGATCCAAAATCTCGTTTCGACAAAATGATTAGGAAAAAAGGAAAATAAGATTAAATGGCTAAAAATAGAAGGCAAACACTGAGAAAACAGCATGTGACCTGGAACGGGACCCTGCGGGACACAGGTGGCCGAGGGTCGGTGTCCAAGCAACCCCTTTCTTGGAAAATACCCACGCTGAGCTCCGGAACTGAATAACCGCCTGATTGGCAGCTTTGAAAGCGAAGCTGAGGATCGGAGGCTCGGAAAGAGGAGGCGGGATGGCGAGCGTCGCAGCTGCGTGCAAGGACGGATCACTTCCTGTCTCAGACACTGCAACCGCTGATTTGGAACACACACACACACACACGTTGCTGGAAAGTCCTGCCAGGTTGTGAGTGATGTATTTTTGTAGTTGTGGGAAAACATTGATTTTTTTTGGAGTGAGCAAAAAAAAAGAAATTGGATCGTCGTCGTGATATAAGACGCCTTCGGTGTTGCAAAGCTATTCTAATTTTCTTTCGGCGTCGATGTTCGTTCCCCCTGAGGGATCTCTGGGGAGCTTGTTGGGCGTCACGGTGATTTCCACCTCCGGCGTTACGCATCGACGTACAAGGCCTGCACAAGTTTGATGTAAAGTCTTTAAAAACTAATGCTTATTAGTACTGCATAATGTGAACGGGGAGCTCGGGGAGATGCAGATATATGGCGAGAAAGCGCGACACCCAGGAGGGACGTGGCGCCGGTAGATGTCGAGCGCCGTCGCTCGCGGACGCAGCGATCATGCCGATAAAAACACGAGCCGCCTCTTGATGCATCTTTAATATTTAACCGACACGGGCCGGCGACGTAAATCCAATGTCAGTTTGTAAACAGTAATGAAATACAAATGATCCGGGATCGGATTATGCAAAGCAGACGCCACGGGTAGGACGACCTGGTATCGGACGCCATCTTGAAGCGAATTCATTAGGAGACAAACTGCCCGGTTGTCCCTCCCACAAAATGCCGCTCAATAGGGAGGCGTTTGGTCTGAGCTCTGCCGGTCTGACTTGGATTTTTTTTTTTTTCCTTCTATGGATGCGTCCCGAATGCCGGAAAACATGGCAAACCAGAGACGGTAGTCGGAAAATGCTCGTCTGGGGTCGCAGTCACTTCGACCCGCGTGATCTCCAGCTGCTCCGGATGATCCATCGTCGAATCCCATCCGACCGAGCCGCACAATTGAGTCCAACGTTATTTAATTTAAGCCCGGCTCTGTTTGCCTCGCAAGCGTTTGGATCGGCCCTTTTCATTAAAAGGCTGCCGCGGTGTATCCATTTCAACGTCAATGTCTCATTATAAATAATTGGAGGACTGAGTGTCAGGTTGGACCCGCTGCGTTGCACAAGTCGTCCAGAACTCGGTGTACCGAATACGCGCACACGTCCCAATCTCCCCTTATCGTATCTCAAAAAGACGTATTTGAATGAGAACGGTGAAGAGACCGGGCGTTCCTAAAGTGTATTACGCGAGGGTTCGGAGCGGTTTGCGCAGCCGAGCCATACCCGCTGTTTTTGTTCGCCGAATTGATGTCCGCCTACGATTCTGTAATCGGACACCAACTAGATCGCGTGTCAAACTCAAGGCCCGCGGGCCGAATGTGGCCCGCCACGTCATTTTATGCGGCCCGCGAGAACGTCTTAACCCTCTTATTATGTTAAGGGTCAATTTGACCCTTAATATAATATGAGGGTTAAAAGGTCTGATTTTCTTAAAATATATACGCCGATGATCCATTCAAACGAGCTCGTCTATCAGCAAATTCGCCAGGCCTACCGTAGCCTAAAAGTTGGCCTACTGTTGGTGAAAATGTACAAGTTAGCCCAGCCTAATATTGACAATAGAGTTGGTGTTATTGCTATAGATCTTTAATGACCTTCCAATTCAATCCAGCATACCTTTTCCTTTCTTATACCTTATACCTTATATTTCTTACACCTTATACCTAGTCCAGGTATCTTTTTGTCTTTTCTTGTATCATAACTTTTTTTTTCAATGTTCATGTTATCTTTTATATTGTCTTGTACATATACAAAATGAAAGATAGGTACACTTACACTCTCACCCGCGCTGCCACCGTACTCCCCGCATGAACATTGACGTCGCAACTTTGAGGCGTTTTCGTGAAATGAATATCGGTCAAAGTCGTAACTGTAAGTCGAACATGTGCGTTGACCATAAACTACATTTCCCACAATTCAAGCTGATCACGTTACCCGCAAGGTGCCGCCGTCAGATCGCGGTGAATCCACGTCAATGCCATGTTTATTGCCCTACATGTCCGGGAAGAGAAAAGTTGATAAAGGAACATAAAGGAGTAGTTACATTTATTTATTTTACAATATGTTCGGTTACATTTATCCTGTTAGCACTACACGCATCCCTTTGAGGGCAACCATTAAGCTGACGTGGCCCTCGAGTTTGACACCCTTGATGTTTCCATTTCTGTAGTTGTTTTTCTGCTCAGTGGGAAAGCAAGTCAGACTGGAGCATTGCTTTGTCTAATTTACTGGCATCGGGCCGTGTATTTATACAATATGTATATCAATAATTTGCATTTTCTTGATCAAATAGTCGAGCTTATATATACACAGCTCAAACACTAAAATAACACATCCTGGATCTGAATGAATGAAATAGTCATATAAATACGTTGTTCTTTACATAGTTGAGGTGCTGACAACAAAATCACACAAAAATAATGAGTGGAAATCAAATGTATAGAGGTCTGGATTTGGCGTCACACTCAAAATAAAAAGTGCAAAAACACACAAAAGGTAATGTCCTTAAAACGAGTCCAAACGAATCAGTGTTGCTTCCTAACTGGACGCTTTGACTTCACACAAGTGTGATTGCAGAATTTAATAGTTGGTCCCAAACAGGCAGGCGTTCAATATTTATTCATTTATTATTTATCCAGTCGATCACACGCTGCATAGAGACACGCAATTATTCATTGTCTCAGTCACACGTCTGGGCAATGAACCTTCTGCACGTTTTTGGAGTGTTGGAGGAGAACCCTGAGGAACTTCGCAGACACAAAAAGGCCTCACGTTGGAATCAGACCGGGAGCCTTCTTGCTATGAGGTGGAAGCGCTCATCCCCGCTTCAAAATTACCGTATTTTCCGCACTAAAAGGCGCAACTTAAAGCCTTTTATCTGCTCAAAAACCGACAATGCGCCTTATAATCAGGTGCGCCTTATATATGGATCGATATTGGCTACAGTTAAAGGACAAACTTGAACAGTGGGTTGTTGAACAGAGAGCAGCAAGTAGAAGCGTCTCTACAGTCACTGTTCCAATGAAAGCGACAGCGCTAGCTAGCGACGTGGACATCAATGAATTTAGAGGCGGTCCTTCTTGGTGCTTTCGTTTTATCAAACACTTTGAACTGTGACATATTGAGTTGGAAATACCGTAATTTTCGGACGATAAGCCGCAACTTTTTTCACTAAAACAACGATGCGGTTAATTTATGGATTTTTTTTTGAGGGGGGGGGGGGGGGGGGGGGGAGCTTCACGCTCTAAAACACTTATCCTCGTCACATCGGACCGATGAAATGATCGTGAAATTCTGAATGCGTTCAACTCCGACACCGAAGAAGACGACTTTGACGGTTTTAGTGCGCAGGAGGAAGCCTAAGATAGCAATCGGCTAGCCGGTGCGGCTTATTTTGAGTTGCGCTCAATAGTCCGGAAATAACGGTACATTGTTTTCAATGAAGGCGGCGCAAATACCGGTAAGAGCTACCGATACGTACAGTACTGTATTGTGAACTCGTAACTTGTTTTGGGTGTGAACGGAGTTCTCGAAACGTTGGTTTGTAATCTATTAATAAAGTTTGACTGACATATCTGACTGTTTTGTTGACATTCCCTTTAGCGCAGCTCCATTTAGTGGATTCATTACGCAACCCCAGCCACTACTGTAGCTTCTATTCTGTGCGCCTTATGTATAATTTTTTTAACAAAAAGGCCATTCATTGAAGGTGCGCCTTATAATCCAGTGCGCCTTATAGTGCAGAAAATACAGTATATATTATATATTCTAGTATATAGAATACGAAGAAATCAACGTCCACAATACCGGCAGAGGAATAATGAGCGTGGTGTTTCAAAAGCCCCCCTGGACCAGAGTGTATCGCTGCGACTAAATAGAAAATGCATATTCCTGGTCCACTCTGAGGATTATTTCCCGGCGGCCGCAAACCTCCTCACGCGCGACAGGCCGTGTTCAAGGGTCGTCTCTCGCCGTCTCTTCGGTTCGGTCGACTGACATCAACGGAGAAGCCCTCTTCGTTCTCCGCTGGCAGATGTTATTATTCAGAGTGATTTGGTCGACCCGCTCCTCCCGCTCCCTCTCCGCTCCGCCTCGGTCCCAAAGCCCCCCGCGCACATACGCCCATGTAATGAATTCACTCCCGCGGTCGCTATTGTTGCGGCCCCTGCTGCCCTTCCCGCCTTCGGGCCCTCAGGTCCAAACCTCCCCCTCCGCCGTTCTCCCGCCTCGCTCGCTCTCCTTCCTATAAATCCATCTGCGCCGACTCACGACTTATAGTTCCCCCGCGGGAACGGGAGCGGATCGAAGTCCGCCGTAAACACGGCACGGAGAGGCTTTCTTATCAACGGGTTTATGCGCTAAATTTGAATATAAAATGATTACATCCGGACGGCGTTGGTTGGAAATTGAGTTCCCCCGGCGGGCGATCGCCATCTGTGCTGGTCGGACATAAGATAAGATAAATTTTATTGATCCCCGTAGGGGAAATTCCTTTGTCACAACAGCGTAACAGTTATAATGTCAAAAAATAATCTGACTATAGGAGAGAGAGAAGATAAAAGCAGCGACAACAACAGCATCAGGGATTTTTTTTTTTTTTTTTTTTTTTCTTAAATATTGCTGATGTACAGGCGGCGAATGTTTGCCTTTGAGCCGCCCTGGGAGGGAAAGGGTTAACGGCGTTTTTCTCGACACTCATTACCAGAACAAATACAATGCTTGATGGCAATCAATTTCATTAGTGGCTCCATTCAGCTGTTCCCCCCCCCCCCACACACACACACACACACACCTCCCGCCGCCAGCGTTTTATTTTTACAATCGGCCGCCGTTTTTCGCGCGAGGACGGCCGAGGGATCTGGAGTGTGACGTCCTGTTAATGCGATGTTTTGTTTGTCTGGATTTTTCTTTCAAAAAGTGAAATTTGTTTGCAGGACCGGTGGTTTTGCATGTGTGTATGTGTGTGTGTGTGTGTGTGTGTGGGCAGATCGAATCACACACACCCCTTTTCCGGCAGGATCGGCGGCTGCTTCGTCTCCAGCCGGCGCCAAAGGGAGGCCTCTTTGCTCTTTTCGGCGTTATTCAGAATCAGAAACAGAATTGCTTTATTTGCCAACTACAAGGAATTTGCTTTGATTTGTGAAAAATGAACGTTAGATCATGGCGATCAATATTATTTGTGCGAAATAGCGCAAGATCGTGCATTGAGGGGGGTTGGCCCGGTGTCAACGAGGGACCGGGGAATTATTACAAAGAAACTGGTTTTTGTGGCGGGTAGTTTTGGTCGCAAAAGTTCAGGTCCCGGGTGAAAGGGGGTCGCCCAGGATCTTGCATGCGGGTCCTGGAGGTGTTCGGGTCTTGCAGGGAGGGTGGATTCCAGCCAATCACGCTCTCTCTGCAGAGCGGACGGTTCGCTGCAGTCAGCCGTCGTCTCTGGCGTACCAGATTTACTGCTTTTTCTTCACTTCGCCTCAAGAATCCTCAATTAATCAATAAATCAGTTGATCATTTTGGCAGTCTGTCAGTCTTTAAATGAAAATTCAGTTTATATTTAATTGTCAAATATTTGTTAAATATTTGAATAGTACTTTAACATTTTTATATTAATATATCTTTGATATTATTTGATATGTTTTAGTATTTATTATTTTTAGTATTTCCATATTTTCACACCTTGTTGATTCAAAGCACTTTACTGCGGATCCCATTCATCCATTCGCATGACTGAAAATTCAGTTTAGTATTTTAATATTAGTTTGATATTTCAATAGTTAAATATTTGTTTATTGTTTGAATTGTATTTTAATATGTTTAGTCTTTTTATATAAATTTATTTTCTATATTATTTAATATGTTTAAGTATTATTATTTTTATATTTTCACACCTTGTAGATTCAAAGCGTTTTATTGCACGTTCTGCCCGCTGGCACTTTTAAACTAATAGAAATTAAGAGAAACTAATAGAGATTAACATAAAACTTCACTGATCCCCATCAGAGAGATTCTTTTGTCACAGCAGCGTAACAATTATATTGTAAATAAATATGGATATAAATATAAATAGAGAGACAATTGGAAAATAGCAAAAGACATTCACAAAAAAAAAGACAGCAGAGAGAACAACAACAACAACAACATGAAGGATCAGAATGGACACAATGGAAAAAAAAGACATAGGTGACAATAGCAATTAGAAAAAAAAAGAAAAAGAAGCGTAGCTGGGTAAATATTTTTAATCAAAATATTCTTAGATTTCCTTTGTGAACATTCTCAAGGACTGTTTGATATGTTGTTTTTTTTCTTTTTCTGTGCATCAAGTCTGCTTCAGCACTATTTTCATACTTTAAAATAAAAAAAAAATGGTTCCACACAACTGATGAAGCCGTAGGGACAACAGCCGCGCGCTGCATACACACACACACACACACACACACACACACACACAAACATTGGCCCTGCGTGAAGCGATAAGATGTGCTAATATATGCTGCCCAATGCTAAAAACATGATTTAAAACTGTTATGAATGAGTACAAATGAATGTTGGAGTGTTTTGTATCATATATGTGAGTTTGAATGTGGAATTTCAGTGGTAAAGTGGAGTTTTTTTAATAACCTGCATATTTGACCTGACTCGGGGTGAGGAGACGTAGTGTGTGTGTGCTACCGTGCTTGTCCTACCCGTTGTGATCGTTTTCATGTATATTGTTCTGATTTTCGGTGATTTATCCGTGGATCTGCACCGTCTACACTGTGAGCGACGTGCATGTTTGTTTTTGTTCAGTTGGATTTTATTTTGTTCGTGTAAATGGGTTTCCTTTCGAAAAAGGGTACAAAGAAAATAAGTATATTATTACTTTGCGAACAAGGTTTAATTTCATATTCATTCTTATTTATCCAGTTTTTCCATGTGGATTGTCGTGGATATTGGGTTCCTGCGTCTTTGCGTCACAACCTTCGGCAAACCCTTCACTTGAGTGTCCGATCTGCCCTTCACGGAAAAGTGTCCGTTTGTGTGGAGTCTCGTCTGCCGACGCAAATTCTTTGCGTCGCAGTTACACGGTGTGTTTGATTTTCCTCTGAGCTGTCTGCTGACC